>NC_066580.1:435758593-436041999 GCF_024323335.1 Lathyrus oleraceus | reverse complement strand
TTACAAGACCTTTAAAAAATGACAAATATAGCCAGGGTCTGATGTTTGTCTCCGTACATAAAATCAACCGCGACAATCAAATCATCTTTTTGTCTTAGCACATCTCTTCAAAACCTTTAAAAAATGAGTGTTACTTCCGTTTCTAAGCCGTGAACGACGTTAAGCCTCATGTGTGAGCAAGTAATGTGTTAACTGCTAGAGTGTGATCCAAGCGCATCCACTTTACCGCAAACAAGCAAATACTTCTCGCTTCCATGGTATAGTATACAAGCAAGTTGAACCTAGCATGCGAACGTCAATACTGTTCAGTAAAAACAACCAAATCATATTCCATTTTGTGAGCCGAACTACGGAGCACTGATTTTCCTTATTGCACGTATGAGAATACGTAGGCACAAGGGCCCAAATCTTGGCGAGCAACACTAACTTAAAACTTATTTATCTCCTCTTCCTCTTATTCTTTCATCTCATCTCTCGATAGCAAGCAACATATAGATAAATACATCCATACGCATTGATACAAAGTGGTTCCCATGGAGTACCATGGCTGTGGGTGGTGCTAATAACCTTCCCCTTGCATAAACGACTTCAATCCGCTCTTGGTTGCGAGATCATTCTTCATTTGGGGTTTTATCGCTATTTTCCTTTTCCTTTGGAATAAATAAAATTCAGTGCCGACTCTGTATTTTTTTCGCGGCGCAACAGATATCTTCCCGGATCTTTCAACACTCCCCCTGACCCGAAAGAAGCTTGACGTTGGAGTCCATAGGAGTATCCATCGGACGACAGTCAAGCATACCAGTTTCAATTAGAATGTCTAATGCATACTTACGTTGATTAATTGCAATGCCTGATGAGGACTGAACAACTTCAATACCTAAGAAGTATCTGAGTGGATCCAAATCTTTTGTCTGAAAGTTTTTGAAAAGATGAGTTTTGAGTCGTTGGATACG
The DNA here is from genome assembly GCF_024323335.1 of Lathyrus oleraceus. Lineage (NCBI taxonomy): Eukaryota > Viridiplantae > Streptophyta > Magnoliopsida > Fabales > Fabaceae > Lathyrus > Lathyrus oleraceus. The sequence goes on along the minus strand of NC_066580.1, from coordinate 436,041,046 downwards.
CTATGTCTCTCCAATGATAATAATGTCATCAACATAGACCACAAGAAAGATGTGTTGACCAGTGGAGGAGGAGGAAGAAAAAAAAGTGATTTGCTTCACATCTAGTCATACCAAACTGTATCAAGGCAGAACTGAATCGACCAAACCAAGCACGTGGAAACTGTATCAAGGCTCTGATACCATGTTGTAATTGTATCTCTGTGTGTCGAATATGATCACACATGCTATATATTTATATGCAAAATAGAGATACCAATAGAAATATATAATTTACAGACTAATTGAATATCAATCAATACTAATTGATTGATAACGGATTCTCAACAATTTCAATTAGATACATATAGTTTGATGATGTTTATTGATCTAACTTCATTTTATTTTTTTATATAGGTGACTACTTTTTTTCTTCTAGATGTGGTTGACCTTTTTTCATGAAGTTGAAAACTCACTTGTGTTAGATTGAATATTACTATGATGCTTTTGTATAAAAATGTGACAATATAGAAATAGAATTGGGTTGATGTAATTACTGTTATTTGAAAGATTTTGTGAAAAGTTAAGAGTTAGTGTGGTATGATATAGTTATACTGGCTTGCTTTTGAATAGAGTAACCTTGTGTTAAATTCTTCAGTTTTGCAAAACCTTTCAATTGTCGTGGAGCTTTCCTAGCCTGGAGAAGATAACTAAAACGTCAGCATTGCAAAATAAAAAGCAGCAAAAGCAACAAAATCACATACCCCTGTATTTAAAATGCATTTGCAGTCTCTACCACTGAAATATGCTAGTCCTAATGAAACTTTCTCCCTAAGATCAAAAGAAAACCTTCATTAGTAGGTTGTATACTGAGACTGAAAAAATGTATATTTCAAAAGTGTAGCATAGGTGACAATATCCACACCATAAGCTTCTGGATCTTTCATCTCTTCGAAATTCCCTAGAGCTGAATCGATATCACCACAACAACGACACAGGCTGAATGTTGGAAACCGTTTTGAATTGTACAATAAAAATGTTTGAACCAACTTCAAGATGGTTGCTTGAGCCCACTTATGGAGTCGACAAATTACTTTTTCCTCTGTCGACACAATGCAACTCATTGAAACTCTCCAAGTTCTCTTCACAAGATAGAAATGTTTGTCCAATTAACTTCTTTAAGCACACTACTTAAAGCAGTGAGTTCATAACCTTCATTCAACATGGCAATACTACAAAATCTCCATCCATTATATCATCAACTTCCTAACATTCTTAATATCTTCTTTGACACTAACAATTATAATACCAAGCAATTCATGCTTCATTCAAGAATATAATCACATGTGAGCATGCATGTGGTAGAACACGAGTTTTCCTTTAAATTAGTAAACTTGTCACACTTGTGCCAAACACTCTTGCTAAATATAAAACTTCTTAAATCACTTTGTTTCTAATTAAAAAGAATGCGTTGTTTTGGTTCGAAGGTATCTATTTGCCTGGCATGTTCCATTGTTGAGGAGCTAAATAGGTTAAAGATGGATTATCGAAAGATGAGATCCAGATCTTGTTGGATATGATCAAGCCAAACTAAATTATATACAATTTTATTCTATTAATTGGTTGTGTGTGCATGAATGACATGTAAGAAGCAATAAGAAACACCTATTTTTATAATTGCAATTACGAGTGCTATGTGTCTACAGAGATGGCAAACTAGATGAATACTAATGATGTTTTCTGATTACCAACACTTGAAAGACATGCCAGTGATATTCATCGTGCACCTAAAACACATTTCAATGATATAAGATCTTGCAGAATACCATTAATAAATTCACAATGTTGGTTTGACATGTGACATGCTTACCATATTCAAAGGAAAACTCATGCAAGCACCACATGCTCTACACCTCCATTAACAAGTCCTACCTATTTTATTTCTTTATTACTATATGATATTAATAATTATCAACAATATCATGATTCACGAGTAGGTCTTATATAAAGAGAGGCTTGGTAACATCACACAAACATTGAGCTTTACAATTATCTTTGAAGAAAATAAGAACAAATTAAAGAGCAATATGGCAATAAAAACCATGTTCGCTCTAATAGTTTTCCTTCTCATCTCATCCTAACTCCACTAGAATAGAACAAGAGCTAAGCAAAATCAAGACATGGGAAACCACATCAACATCCACGTCTGATTCAATCACCATTGGCCTTTCTTTGCTGGAAGATTTGTATATTTCATTGGAAGATTTTCTCAATATGGCATCGACACAAAAGGCCATTTCTCGGCATCAAGGTGAGAATTTTGTGGAAGAGTTGTTGGATGGTTCGGTGAAAATTTTGGATGTTTGTGGTATTACAAGAGACACCATGTTAGACATTAAAGAAAATGTTGAAGCCCTTCACTGTTCTCTTAGAAGAAGAAAGGGAGATTCAAGCATCGAATCAAGTGTAGCCGAATATAACTTCTTCACAAAGAAGATGAAGAAAATGTCAAAAAGTTGATCACATCTCTAAAACAAATGGAAAGTAAATTTGGAGCTTCCACACTTTTGAACCAAGATCAAGAAGTCGTTTCTGTGATAAGAGTTTCTTAGAGAGGTTAACTAATGAACATGTCTATCTTTCAATCCATTTTGTCTTTCTTGGCTCCCAAGTCAAAGGCAACCAAATGGTTGAAAATGGCAAAGTTGATGCATAGGAGGACATCATCATGTGAGGAGGAGAATTTAAATGAACTGCAGTGTGTGGATGCATCCTTAAGGACCCTTTTACGCGAAGGTTCTGATGTTGTCAAGATGCAGGTTGCACATGAATGTTTTGAAGCATTGGAGAGTGCAACTGAAGGGCTAGAGAAAGGTTTGGAAAGTGTATTTAGGTGTTTGGTTAAAACTAGAGTTTGTCTTTTGAACATGACTCAATAGTTTGTTGGGTCTTTATTTTCTCCCCAAAGCAAAAGCATCCAAATTTTAAGGATCTGCTGAGGATTGAAATTTTTGTTTGTGTAGATACATACAATTCAATAGTCACACATTTCAATCAAATACAATGAAAATCTTAAAATAATTATCACACTCTACTCATCTCATGTTTTTTTTTCCCTATGCACTTTAAACAGATTACTCTCTACTCATATCAGATAAGTTATCTCGAGTAAATCCTACCCAACATTCCTTTTTTATATAGAACAAAGTAGATATTAACCATTGAAAAAGTCTCCAAAACACATCTAATTCTGATAATTCCAGATACACCCAGAGAAACCTCAATCTAATATGAGTAGCTAGCAAGATACTGTTATGGAAAGACATCAGGGTAATGTATCACAAGTTTTTGTTTTATGCCACAAAACCATAACATCAAGTGCCCAAATGCTAGAAAAAGAGAAATAGCTAATTTTGTTCCAAGGACAATACACCACAGAAATATGATCCAACTAGTTTTATGGAACCCTAATAATGCATTATACCTATAAATTTAAATTTTTGTCAATCATAGTATTAAAGTTTCTAAAATTTTAAAAATAAACTAAGCTTAAAAATCATCAATGAAAATGATAAATTCGAACTAAATTGCAAAGCCCTCAATCTAGAGGACTTTACTCTTCCAAAAACTAGCATATGCCGCTAATTGTAACACTGACACGGTATTCTTTAGTAAAAGGCGAAAGAATAGTTCACTATGTTATCATCACACGGCTCTGTAATTAAGGGCAACCAGAGGTCCTTAAGTTTGTTATCAACTCAATTGACCCTATCTTAAATAACTAAAGTATCACAGTCTAGTGACAACTGAATTTCAATGCAAATATAACACATGAAACAACAAAAGGTAACAACTCACCTTGCAATAGAGGAACTGTATTGAGCTAATTGATTTGTTCCATCTTTTAAAAACCTCACCAATGAAAGATGATATACAACACACCTCACCAAATGTGCAAGCACATAGAGTATACAGACTGAGCTACTGCCAAACATCAGATTACACATTGGAACATCACCAACAAAATCTAGAAAGATTAAGACTTGTAAGCAGCTTTTCTATTATGTAAACCCAAAAGTTACAAACAAAAACCATTATATTACTCCCACCCCTGTTAAGCACAGCAAGACTTACCCTCGTCAAGCACAGCAAGACTTAATTATTTATGTCTCCTTATTTGAACAGGATTGATACAAGTCTAGTGACCCTTTTAAAAAAGTATTTTACAAACTTAACTTGAAGAGGGCCGCGCGAACGCAGGCCCCACAGCAACAAATTATGATGTAGGTTCCACCACTTGGGTAGACCTTAGGCAAGCACCCCTCCTAAGTGCAATGGAAGTCACTTGCCTAGGCCATGGGCCTTCATGATCACCCATTGACCCCATCCAGGTAAGTATATTGCAATGTGTCACACACTTGTTATTTATACCTCATCTTCCTTGCTATTCATTCTAACAATTCCGGTGTGGGATTCAGATGACATGAGATTGATTCATCCCGTTTTTTGTGAAAGATAATCATCATTTAAATCTAAATCAGGACATATTTGTTCCTAAGATTTAGTGTTGGAGTTGTATGTACACGGTCTATATCAGTTTAGTGGATCAACAATTCATACACCAACTCACATTTGCAACCTCATGTGTAGCCGAATATAACTTTGTGACATTTTTCTTCATCTTCCCAGCTTGACCCCAACTTTTTCTACATCTGAAACCATGCAGTGGAAAAATCTTTAGGAGACAAAGATGGTGTTGATAGAATCATGAATGACAAGTCCGAGACAAGCAGATGATTCAAAAGAGCATCTGAAGCCTCTCTCTGGTTCAGTTTCATTCACTAATATGGTATAAGAGCTCAAAAGAGCATTGAGCTACCTCTTCTTCACCATGCCTCCACGAGCTGCATACTACAAGCATCTTGCTAAAAGTACTTCAGCCCCTCTTGTCACTGCTCTTCTGGATGGTAAGAAATATCATTCCTAGTCGCTTTCCATGAAGTGCGTGATTATGATGAAGAATAAATTAGGTTTTTAGACAAACTTGCGCCGTTGCCAAATCTTGTGCTGACCAGAATCGGAAATTCAGTCATGAAGCATGTGATCTATATGTAGCTGCGGCAGCTTGCAAGGATCTCGAGACGCAATTCTCGCAAGGAGACTATGTTTGCATTGCTGAATAGCAGAATTTTTTTGCAAAGCTTCAACAAAACAATTTATGGATCTCGAGACGCGATTCTCGCTAGTGGACTATGTTTGCATTGCTGAATAGCTTAAAATTTTTGCAAAGCTTCAACAAAATAATTTATGGATCTCGAGACACGACAGAATAGCAGAAATGCAAAGCTTCAACAAACAATTTATTAGTTACTATCTATTTTACAAAAATGTGTGTTACGAGAAGAATCCCTTCCGTTTTGCTCTTGTCTAGTGAAGCTGATGGTAGAAAAAATATTATAACCTTAAACTAAATTGCAGAACCTCAATTAAGAGGACTCTTCCAAAAACTAGCGTATGCCGCTAATTGTGACGCTGACACAGTATTCTTTAGTAAAAGGCGAAAGAATAATTCGCTATGTCATCAACACACGGCTCCATAATTGTTAGTAATCAGAGGTCCTTTTGTTTATACGTAAGCAGCATAGTTAATTTTATGAAATAGACAATGTGGGATTTAAAATCTGATACCCACTCACTTGACCCTCCCAATCTAGCAACAATTGAATTTCAATGCACATGAATAAAAACTCACCTAGGAGTTGTATTAAGCTATGGTTAGAGCCTATAGCATACAAAAGAATCCTATGGTTAGAGCCTATAGCATACAAAAGAATCCTGTAGAAGATAAAGAGATATTTCTGAGACTACAACTAAAGGAACTTTCCAAACCTGAATTCTAGCCTGGTGGTGCTTATATATCATTGAAAACTAGAAACCTATATCCCTTAAAATTAACATTAAAAAGGCATTTGATACATATGAATGTAGTAACTTTTTTATCAATCATTTGGATTTAATCAAGTGTTTTGCTCTTGGATACATACTAATAGAATGAGATAATGATGATGAGAAGCAATTTACATGCCAAGTTCCTACGGATTCAAACCCTTTTTTTGCAACAGCAGAAGCAAAAGATCATTTGCAAATTACTATATTTATGAAATAAGTTGAGATAGGAATGAATGATATTGTTCATACCTTGCTTGCTTCACAGAGAGAGCATCCATGGAAGCTTGGAATGAATGATATTGTTTACAAAGCTTTGCAAGTGGAAATGGAAACAGTAACAAAAGGAAGACAAAACGTTTATCCATTTTTTCCCTCTCATGGTGAAAAAGTGTTTTATTTAGTTTCTGTACTTGTTGCCACGTATCTAACTATGTTCAAGGCAACAATGCACTTTAACAAATGTCAGTTGTGACACGTTTTTGCCCATTATGTTGAAGCTAGTGTTTGATTTACTCACACATACTCCATTTCATTTTGATTATGTATAAAACTTCATAATGTATTTGTAAGAAATTAATCAAATTTAATTTTAAATTATTTTTATTTATTTAAATCATATTAAATTTTAAAATTTTTTAAACTAATTTTATTATGAATGAATATGTTAGAACATAAAAAAATCAATCAACATGAATGAATTTTCTTAATGGACTTTGGTTAATTATGTCTACCTATGTGACTATAAAGTAACTATAGTTTCTTTGATTTTTGTCTAATAATTGGGGTTACAATATTACAGACAATATATATAATACTACGACTCAATTTACAATAATATCCCTAAACTGTATCGCGTGGAGCTACAGCTTCTGCACCCTTAGTCACCTACCCACCACAAACAATTGGGCTTAAGACTCATTTGGAATCTTCACATATTGTGTTTCTCTTTGTCTTAATATAAGTCATACTCAACAATCACCACATTGACGAATATCACATCCTGACAATCGAGGACATATCCTACTTAACTTTGAGAAATATGTAACAAGTTCAAGCAATGCTTGAATTTGTCACTCATGATTGGCTTGATCAACATATCAGTTGCATTCTCTAAAGTATGAATATTTTCAAGTAATATGTGTCCAAATGCAAGTAACTCTATAATCTTGTGAAACCCCGCATCAATATGCCTGGTCCTAGCATGATAAACCCGATTGTTTACCAAATAAATGTCACAAAGACTATCACAATGCAACCGAACTCCTCAATGCTCAACACCCAAATCTCTTATCCAATTTTGTAAGATATAAGGCTTCTTTAGCAACTTCACTTGATGTCATGTACTCTGATTCAGTTGTCGACATGGATTGGACCAATGATTTCCAACAAATAAGCCCTCATGATAAAGTAAAGACGTACCCTACTGTAGACCTTTTATCATCCCTTTCACAAACATAGTCTGAATCAATATATCCTACAACTGAAAGATCGTTATTTTCAATGTTAAGCAAGAAATCATGACCCCTTGTACCCTTCAAGTACCTGAAAATCCACTTGATTGTTTCCCAATGACACTTGATCACTTTTGACATAAAATTATTAACTTGACTTACAACTTGTGTCAAATCTGGTCTAGGATATACCATAATATACATTAAACAATCAATGTCACTGGCATAAGGAACCTTTGACATATATTAAGGTTAAAAAAGTATACACAAGAAGGGAGATTGAATTGTGTATATGAAAATTTACTTCTTTTTCTCAAACCTGTTCAGAACCTAAGATGTCAAGCTCAGATTCTGATCCAAGTAAGAGTCTGACTTTAGAGTTTGTTGCACATTGGAATATAAATGCAAAAGTAAATAAAGAGACACACAATATATCTTGGTTCCTCTCAAACCGAGAGTAGTTCAGTCCCCTTGCAGCACAAGAGATTTTCACTATAATCAATCAGATTACAACTTGCTCAATTAAACAACAAGCAACAAACTTCATTGCCTGAACAACCCGTTCAGGACTTCCTGCACTATCCCACGGAAAGAGACTTCATGCTCAATCAAATCCTGAAAGAGACTTCTGCTCTACGCAAGCATGAGACTTTAATGCTTAATTTATACAAAAAGAGACTTTTGCTCTGCCCGCGGGCATGATACTTAAATGCTCAATCTATCCAAAAAGAGACTTTTTTGCTCAGGCACTCGACAAGAGACTTCTTACATATTCTAATAAGTAGTTTAGAATAGTAATTACAGATGCACTTGATACTCTTATCAGTGGTGCATAGGTACAACACAGATCCTTATGTCTCTAAGATTTCTAAGATTAGCAATGGTAAGAAATCTTAAGACCCTATTGTACAAGCTAACATATATACATAAGTGTTCTTGCTTGTATCATATCATCTTTGTGTTGTATGGTTCTATTAACAACATATTCAAAGACTTCCACGGTATTTGAATCTTTAGCATATTTAGAGTTTTCAATCAAAGTCAACGAACCTATGTTGATCAACTTGATCAATCATCTTCAGCATCTTCTTCATATCCTTGAACTTCCTTTTATAGGATTAGGAAAATAGTCATTAGAGAGTTTGAACATAATGAGCAGGCATGTTGAAGAAGTATGCCAAGAGAGTCGTTAGAGATTAGCATTTAGTATGAAGCTTTGTCCATTTAATAGTATTAACACTCTCAGTACCTTTCTGAAGGAGAATTGCCATCCAAGGCGCAGCGGAATATAAATTTCTCCTTTAATGATCCTTACGAATGAGCATGATCAGTGATAGAATCGTTACCTCTTGTGGAGATTCAAACCTTTGGTGCAGATCTCTGACAATGATCAACCTTTGATACAGATCCACGGGGCGATCACGAACGTTGAACGATGACAACGTCTCTACTCAGTCCACACGAACGGATTCCTTCAATCGCAGTGCTAGCTGTTTGTGAGTGAAGGCTTTGAGTGAGAGAGAGAGAGATACGAAATTCCAACTCTTCAGTTGTGTTGTCTGGAGTGTAAATGCTTCTACCCAAGGGGTTCTATTTATAGAACCACTTGTGGGCTTCAAGCCAAAAAGCCCACTTAAGTGCATTTTGGCCCATATCTCAGAATATGCCAAAATCACTTAAGTATTTGGTACTTTACCATATTTCGTATTCTTCTTAAGTACACGTACCTTACGATGTTCCTTATTATTCTATCTCTCATCAATCCGTCCTTGTGTGTGACCCTATAGGTTTTCGCGGCGTTGGCAATTATATTAAATCATGCATTTAACATAATAAACAGTGAGCGGTATCTAGCAACACATCACTGCTACCCAAGTCACGAAAATGTCATGTGATCTGACAAAACCTCCTGTGATAATAATTATGTGTATAATTACCCCTTTGCCCTTATGTCTATATTGAACACAAGGTATAGACCGTGTCACCCTTGTCCAGTTCAATATTGGGCCCATAGACATTTATCCTGTTACGCAGGATTGGCAAATTCCATCTAGGACACTCATGTCCCTCAGCATGCTTTGTGGAGTACCCATCAACTGTCTTTATGGTCATCCAGTTACGGATAACGTTGGATCAGTAATAAAGCACTCAACTCTACATCTAGGATCCATAGTGGTTTCAGGTCGAAGAGTGGTATACACTATTATCACCATGAGAATAACTTATGACACTTTGCATAACTTTCTATATAGTATTCTCATAGCGGGTCAATCCGGTATAAATATTACTCCTAATATTCATACCTATGTTTAAGACTTGATAACTCTTTATCCATGATCCATGAGATGTGATCATCAGTCTACAAACATAATAGTCTTAATGCTTTAATGTTATCCCACTTCACACTAAAGCTCGACTACGGATACTTTAAGAATAGTGTCCTTATGTTTAATGTGTTCTCATGATTAAGTCACACTTAATACATTAAACGGACTATCTATTCTAGGGACTTTATTAATCAACCATAATAAAGAAAATGCCTTTTATTATTAATAAATAATTCGATACAAGTACCAAAAGTATTGGCCTCTAGGGCATAGGTACAACACAGATCCTTATGTCTCTAAGATTTCTAAGATTAGCAACGGTAAGAAATCTTAAGACCCTATTGTACAAGCTAACGTATATACATAAGTGTTCTTGCTTGTATCATATCATCTTTGTGTTGTATGGTTCTATTAACAACATATTCAAAGACTTCCACGGTATTTGAATCTTTAGCATATTTAGAGTTTTCAATCAAAGTCAACGAACCTATGTTGATCAACTTGATCAATCATCTTCAGCATCTTCTTCATATCCTTGAACTTCCTTTTATAGGATTAGGAAAATAGTCATTAGAGAGTTTGAACATAATGAGCAGGCATGTTGAAGAAGTATGCCAAGAGAGTCGTTAGAGATTAGCATTTAGTATGAAGCTTTGTCCATTTAATAGTATTAACACTCTCAGTACCTTTCAAGGTACTAGATATCTACCAACAGGTAGAGCAAACTGAAGATGTCATATCTTTATTACTTAAGCCTCGCAAAACAAACTCTAGTAGACTTTGTCCAGAATTATGGGCTTTAATAATACAATATTGCTTTGGTATGGTGTACGGATCATATGCTCTTCAGTCTTTCAGAAGTTGAGTGGTCATCAGAGGCTGGATCTAGACCAGAGTCTGAAGCCTTTAGATGTTGGTGTAAGCCCTAGAGGCCAATAATTTTAGTACTTGTATCGAATTATTTATTAATAATAAAAGACTTTTTTCTTTATTATGTTTGTTTAATAAATTCCCTAGGATAGCTAGTCCGTTTAATGTATCAAGTGTGACTTGATCATGAGATCACATTAAACATAAGGACATTATTCTTAAAGTATCCGTAGTCAAGCTTTATTGTGAAGTGGGATAACATTGAAGCATTAAGACTATTATGTATATAGACTGATGATCACATCTCATGGATCATGGATAAGGAGTTATCAAGTCTTAAACATAGGTATGAATGTTAAGAGTAATATTTGTACTGGATTGACCCGCTATGAGAATACTATATAGAATGTTATGCAAAGTGTCATAAGTTATTCTCATGGTGATAATGGTGTGTACCACCCTTCGACCTGAAACCACTATGGACCCTAGATGTAGAGTCGAGTGCTTTATTGTTGATCAACGTTGTCCGTAACTGGATAACCATAAAGACAGTTGATGGGTACTCCACGAAGCATGCTAAAGGACATGCGTGACCTAGATGGAATTTGCCCATCTTGCATAACAAGATAAATGTTTATGGGCCAATATTGAACTGGACAAGGATGACACTGTCTATGCCTTGTGTTCAATATAGACATAAGGGCAAAAGGGTAATTATGCACATAAGTATTATCACAGAAGGATTTGTCAGATCACATGACATTTTCGTGTCTTGGGTAGCAATGATGTGTTGCTAGATACCGCTCACTGTTTATTATGTTAAATACATGATTTAATATAATTGCCAATGCCGCGAAAACCTACAGGGTCACACACAAAGGACGGATTGATGAGAGATAGAGTAACTAAGGAACACCGTAAGGTACGGTGTACTTAAGTGAATTATAGAACATCGTAAGGTACGGTGTACTTAAGTGAATTGTAGAACATCGTAAGGTACGGTGTACTTAAGTAGATATACGAAATATGGTAAGGTACCACACGCTTAAGTGATTTTGGCATATTATAAAATATGGGCCACTTACACTTAAGTGGGATTTTTAGCTTGAAGCCCACACAAGTGGTTCTATAAATAGAACCCTTGTGCAGAAGCATTTGTTGCGGTTGCATTTTCGTTCTCCTCTCTCTCTCTCTATCTCTCCCTCTCTCTCTCTCTCTCTCTCACTCACACACACACACACACACACACACACACACACACACATACACACTTAAAGCCTTCATTCGTAACAGCTAGCACTGAGATTGAAGGAATTTGTTCATGTGGACTGAGTAGAGGCGTTGGCATCGTTCAACGTTCGTGATCGCTCCATAGATCTGCATCAAAGGTTTCAATTGTCACAAGAGGTAACTATTCTATCACTGATCATGCCCATTCATAAGGATCACTAAAGGAGAAATTTTTTTTTCCGCTGCATTTTGGATCGCCCTTCTCCTTCACATCAGAGGCTGGATCTAGACCAGAGTCTGAAGCCTTTAGATGCTGGTGAATAACTTACAGATTCTGATCAATCAGAATCTGAATCACTTCTTTATGGAACTGAGTTTTTTGATAGCTTGAAACCTTGATATATTTGACTTCAGATCATGCAGACTTGGTTATGATCCTTTAGATTCATAATAACTTTGCTTCTCTTTAATGATTCTTATAAGTGATTAACTTAATTTATATCAAGGTTAATATCTTTTGATCCTACACACTTGAACAACCATTAGTAAATCTCATTGTTCTTTAAATACTTTGTTATCATCAAAACCTTTTAAGGGCATGAACAAATCTTGTTCCAACAATCTCCCCCTTTTTTGATGACGACAAACAAATTTATTTAAGAATAATGATTGATGATTTAATTAACACATTATAACATTAGAGTATGAGGTTTGTAAGTTCCCCCTAAGTTAGACAGTCCATTAAGGTGAGATTTGTAACCTCCCCCTAAGTTTGATATTCCATTAAGACAAGATTTAAGGTTTGTAAGCTCCCATTAACTCTTTATCTATGTTAATTTAATCCTATAATTTTAATCAACAACTCCTAACAGCATGGTCTGAGGTTTGTAAGCGCCCCCTAAGTTTGGCAGACCTTAGGTTGAGATTTAAAAGCTCTTCCTTTTGTCTAACAGTTCATTAGGGTAAAGTTTGTAACTTTCCTTAAGTCATTGTCTTTGTTTAATTAAAATTAGTTATTAAGATAAATTACTCAAAAATATAATAACATTAAAGCTTATAATTCAAAATTTGTTTTGGCAGAAACTGCTTTGTTCAAGTTTCATACTTTAATCTCTTCTTAAATATTCTATGCATTTTCTCCTCTTTTGTCATTATCAAAATTATTTGAAAAGAAAGAGAAGAACAATAAAAATATAAAAAATAAAACAATTTAAATGCACAAAATTTTGAAAAGAAAAAAAACTAAATATTTGATTTTGTGTTTTAATGAACTGCAATTTATGTACCTAAATCTTCCAGCTCAGATTTCTTATTCTATAGAAAGATTGAGTACAATTCAAGGTTACAGGGGTGATGTACATCACCCTAGCTTCATTTTGGTATAAGAATCGTGCAGTTTGATTGAGGTTTGAAAACCTGCAACTGGTGGCCGGATTCTGGCTTCTCACCGGAGAAGACGGTGGTTTCCACCACCGTCCACACGTGGATGGCTTCATAGCCCTTGGATCCATTGACCACGATCTAATCCTGGCCCTTGTTATGTTTGACTTCATTTAATCCATGATGCTTCGCGCTTGACTTATGTACATGGTAAGCGCGCATCTCACATCCGTCTGATCAACCACGTCAATTAATGAGGCTTGATCAGACGCTCCTGGTTTTTTCTTTTTCTAATTTCTGATTTTATTTCTTTTATTTCCTTTATTTTCAAAAATTCATAACTTCTTCATTTTTAATCCAAAAAATATGGGACCAATTGTATTATTCTTCATTTAAATTCTAGTTTCTAAAAATGATTTTTAATATTTTTTATTTTGTCATTTGATATTTTTTGTGAATTTTCTCTTTTCTGTTTATTTTTAATTCATTTTAATTAGTTGTTGATATTCAAAAAATACAAAAATATTTTCCTAACCTATTTGAATGATGATGGATCTATGAAAAATATTCTCATCAATTTTTTAATTGATTTGAGATTTATTTGAGATTTTAGTTCAATTAGGTTATTTTTATTCATTTTTAATTGATTAAAAATAGTTTCTGACTTTTAAAAATGCTGAAATTTTTCGTCAAATTTTGTTTGACCTTGTTGAACTTAGGATAAATCACTTGGACTTTTCAAAGTTGATATGAAGTGATTTTGAAGTTTGACATTTCTTTAATATTTTAATTCAAGTTTATTTTTTGAATATTAAAAATGCCTAAAAATATTTTGTTCATTTCTTGACTTCCAATCTTCATCTCACTTCTGTTTTTGATTGTTTGACCATGATCCTCAATGTCATTGGTCAACACTTGTTGATTGATACATTCTATTTCATCTAATGCACTTTATTCTTTTCATTTCCATTTCCATTATTCATCTTCTTCTTCTTCTTCTTTTTCCTTTTGATCAATGAGTTAAAGGTTGATAAGTTAGTATTGATTAAGAAGGTTTGATCTTCCTCAATCCAAATCTAATTCATCTTGATCAAATGATCTAGTGAATGGCTTTGTATTAAGGATAGGTTGCTTGCTAAATCATACAAAAGGCTTAAACCAATACAAGATCAATTCTCTTTTTCTTTTGGCATGGCAAGTTGTTGGAACTTGGTTCACTAATCAAGACTTCTAACTTGTGTTGTTGCCTACATTATTATTGACCGCCCTCAGATAGTTGTGACTTCTACATAAGTCCAATTACGATTGCTTAAGATAGCGCTAAATTTGCCTTATGGCACACTAACTACTAACCACTAACCATTAACATTTACTTTTTGCACTTTACATTTATGCAATTTATTATTCTTGTACATATTATTCATTTGCTTTTTCCTTTGCTCATTGGAGCACATGTTTATGTTAATGTCATTTGCCTTTTGCTCACTTGAGCATATAATTGTCACTACGCCAAAAACTGGAATAGACAGCGCACCTTAGAGGGCGCTTTCTTAAAGAAGCGCACTCTAAAGTGAAGAGAAAAATAAGGAGGAATAGACAACGCACTTTAGAGGGCGCTTTTGTAACAAAGCGCCCTCTAAAGTGAAGCGAAAAAATAATGAGGAAATGGAGGGACACCAATAGAGGGCGCGTTTATGAAAGCGCCCTCTAAGGGTACCCTTAGAGGGCACTTTTAAAAAACGCTCTCTAAGTCCATGTACATTTCCAGTTTATAAGGCGCTTTTGGAAAGCCTTAGAGAGCGCTTTTAGAAGCGCCCTCTTAGGCCCCCTTTAGAGGGCGCTTTTTTTACACAAGCGCCCTCTAAGGTCCTTTATTAAACATTAAAATTATAACATATATACTGCATGTCTCTTTATTTTCCCTCTCTATATGCTATTTCGTTTACGTAACTGGGTTTTCTCTCTACTGCGATTACTCTCTACTGCGATTACTCTCGTCATCCGTTCGTTCTCCCTCCCTCACCGTCGTCGTCGCCGTCGCCTTTTTCTGCTGTTGCGTTCACGTTCACTGAGTTATCTGCGTCCACCGTCGTTGTTCACTTTCTTCTCCATCGTTACCGTCACCTTGAAGGTATTTCTCTTCTCCATCGTTACCGTTCACTTTCTTCAGGTGTTTGATTAGGGCATTTTCTAAACTGAGTTTTACATTTTGTGCATTATGTTGATTAATGTTGTTTAGGGCAAACGAGCACTATATGGTGTTCATGAGCACCTTGTTGTAAGGTTTTTTATTTTTGATTGAAAACTGATGTCATTTGGAGTGTGTTTGAGCTTGTGCTTGGAAGTTTGATGATTGTGGATGCAAGTTTGTTCATGTTCCAAACACCATAAGTTTGTATTGGTCTTTTGTATGCAGTAGGTGTGTGTGAGTTTGTATTCAATAATGATGAAAAAAAGAGAGAGTTTAGATTGTTGTAACATGAGAGAAATGGAAGGTATATGAATGTGTTTTTCGTGTAGCTTCACGAATATGGTCATTGTCTTACTTGGGTCTTATTGAATCATTTCTATATTACAGATAAAATGGCTAACCAAGACGATACCCATGACGCGAGTGGATCACGTAACAATGTTGAAAAAGAAATCAAACGAGGATTGACTGTTATGAAGTCAATCATTCGTGCAAGAGACAAGGGTGAAAAATTCGAAGTACATTGGAGTGCTGAAGACCAACTAATTGAGCCTAACGGTTCAATGTTGGCAAGTTACATTGGTTCCCTTGTTCGACAACATATTCCGATTACATGTGATAATTGGAGAAGTCCGGAATTGAAGGTTGGCAAAGAAAAAATATGGTCCGAGATACAGGTACTTACCATATATTATTATATGTTTTTTTTGTTGACTATTTGTTGACCATATATTGTTATAATATTACTTATAATAACACACTCCATTTGTATGTTTTTTAGAGATCCTTTCACATCGATGAAAGCCGGAAAAAATATTGTATTCAATTGGCCGGAAAAAGACTCTGAGGATTTCGATCCTTTTTGTCCAACAAATTTCTCAAGGATGAGGAAGGAAACTTTGTTGAAGCAGAACGGCCAATGAAGTATGCCGAGATTATTTCAGCCGAAGAATGGGATAACTTTGTCGCCAAACGAAGAAACGAAAAATTCCATGTAATGTCTATTAATTATGGTATTATACAATTGTTAAGTTACTTGGTTCTAATATGCCTTAAACTTTTTTATCCAGGAAGTAAGCGACAAAAATCGGAAAAGGGCATCAAAACCCGCGTATCCGTACAAAAAAGGGCGTACGGGATATGCACGGTTACAACAAAGAATTGTGAGTATATTCAAATGCTATGAGCTTATATATTGTCACAATATGTTATAATTGATGATCTTATAATCTGATTCAATTTGTAGCTAGCCGAGGAGAAAAGTGACGCAACATCTCTTCCGGAGCACGTATTGTGGAAGGCTGCTCGGGTTGGGAAGGATGGGGTTGTCGTTGAAGCGGTCCAAAATGTTTATGACGAATGTGTAAGTATATGCAACATTATTTCTTTAATTATATCGAAAATTTTGTTAGACATATAATTCATTTTTAATCTCCTCTAATAATATTTCAGGAGACTTTATCCCAAACCTTACCTTCAACCGAGGTCCAGGATTGCAGGAGCGTACTTAGTCGAGTACTAAATGTTCCTGAGTTTTCCGGTCGTGTGAGGGGTAAGGGTTTTGGTGTGACTCCGTCGTCATTTTATAAAAAACCAAAAACAAAAAATCCTACCAACAAAGAGGTCATGGAGACCTTGGCGGAGTTAAGGGCACAAGTACTCGAACTGCAAAAGGAGAATGCAAGGTATAGAGAGGAAAGGTGCGCTTCCGAGGCAAAAGATACTAGTGACCGAGCTAGTATCAATTGTCAACCGAAATTTCCCGAGGTAATTATATATGTTATTATGAAATTAAAATAGCACTTTTTTACTTGACACATATACACGTTAACAATAACATTTATTATTGGTTTAGGGCATTACACCTTGTCAGCTGTATCTATCGTCACCAACTTATCGCATGGTTGGCAAGGGAAAAGTGCACAACACTTCGGGTGAATTACTTCACCATAATCCCCTCCTGGTGGGATATATGAAAGTTTCGGTTGACCTTGTATTAGATACCAACGCGCTTCTACCATTACCTGACGTTGTTTCAGAGACAACGTTGATGCGAGATGCAGTCGGATCCTTTGTTGGATGACCGTCAGATCTAATTTTCTCAGATGCCGAGGTATATATGTTCTAGATGATTATGAATATTTAGTATTCACATTTCAATTCAGCTACAATTATGATATTTAATCAATCCTTATTACATGGTAATGTTAGACTCCTACAAGACCCACACATAAAGCTGGTAAAGGGATTTCAAGACGCATCGAGTCGGTTGCATCTCAAAAAGAGGTACAAATATATACCCATTGAATTATATACGCAACGATTCTGTTGCATCACAAAAAATCATGATTTAATTTATATGAATTTTTAGGTTCCCGGTCGAAAGTTGAAAAAAGCTGGTAACGATATTCCAACGACGTCCGGGACAAAATCTCAAATTATGATGCGTCTTGAGAAAATGGTGGAAGAGTCCGATATTATGCACGGCACCATCCGTATTGTAGATTTTGATGAAGGTGTTTTCGGAATTGCTCATTCCGAAATAATTGCAAAGGAGGACATGCAACAACTTTTTGAACACGAAGAATTGGGCATCGCTGTCATTCATACATACATATGGTACTCCGATCAATCTATTATTTACTTAGTTGAACAATTTATTTACACATTTCAATGAGTAGTCTAATGTTTATTATGTTTCTATTTAAGGTATATGTATGTAACATTGATGCGGGGAGCTGAATTGTGTAACCGATTCAATTTTATTGCTGCTTCCCGTATCAACACAACGTTAATAACGAAAAATCCAACATCCGTAAAGAATGAACTAGTCGATAGATTCATGGCGGCCGGCGATAATACTACACCCAGTTTGTATTTTTTACCGTTTAATTCTGGCAACGGGTTAGATTTTCTTTCTAATAATATCATTCTAATCTATGTATATCTTTTACGTAGAAAATTTTCATGCATCTAAATTTTTGTTTTATTTTACAGTGGTCACTGGGTGTTGGTTGCTATGGATCTTTCGAGACTAATGGTGTATTATCTCGATTCGTTATCGGGTGATTGGAGTAAATATCCGAGTATGAAGAAGACGGTTGACGTGTAAGTGAAATTCCCCTAAATATTCGTGTGTATTTGTATATTTAATTATGTCTGTCAGATTGATCTCAATATACGTTTTTATTTTGTTAGGGCAATACTAAAATTTAGATCGAAAAAGAATTACCGTAATAGGAAGGACATTACCTGGGTCAGAGTTCAGGTATATATTAAGTATCTTATTTTTGCTTATAATAGTGTTTGTTTTTTTGCTTATAATAGTGTTTGTAAGAAATTAACTATATATATATTGTTTGTTTTTCTGTGTAGTGTCCTCAGCAAAACAATTCGGTCGATTGCGGATTTTTTGTATTGAGATTTATGAGAGATATCATTGCGTTGAATCGTATAGACATCCCAAAAATGGTATGGAATAATAACTTAGGGTTTATTTTAATATTATCGGATATTTCATCTAATTTGTTACTAAATCATGAATATGTTTTATTCTCTTAATTGTAGTACTTTGAGGAATACAAATCTTACTCAAGAGCTCATTTGGATGAAATGAAGGATGAATTATGTCAATTCATTGTTGATCAAAGAATCATATAGCTAGGTTGTATATTGTTGTACATATATGTATGGAATGTTGTTGTATGCTGTTGTTGTATATATGTTGTATATTGTTGTTGTACTTTTACTAAATCATGAATATGTTGTTGTATATTGTTGATCAAAGAATCATATATTAATGTTGTATATATGGAGGATTAATGTTGTATATAAATGGATTCATGTTGTATATATCAATGGATTAATGGTGTATAACATTGGATTAAAGGATGAAATCAATATGAATTTTACACTTTTGCAGCATGCGAACAGGTTACCAATTAAATATCCACTATTTTTCAAACAATTTTTTTTAAAATAACTAACACTTTAGAGGGCGCTTTCTGTAGGAAGCGCCCTCTAAACATTTTACATTGACAACTTTAGAGGGCGCTTTGTCCAGAAAGCGCCCTCTAAACACTTTACATTGACAACTTTAGAGGGCGCTTTTTCCAGAAAGCGCCCTCTAAGGTGTCCCTTTATGGACTACTCCAGAGGGCGTTTTTTTTTCTGAAAGCGCACTATAATGTGGCCCTTAAAGGGCCACTTTAGACAGCGCTTTCTCCAGGAAAAAAAGCGCTGTCTTTACCTATGCCAGTGCCACTTTAGAGGGCGCTTAAAAGCGCTGTTATAGGCCAAAATAAGCGCCCTCTTTTCCCTTATTTGGCGTAGTGTGTGTATATATCTTTTGTGCTTTTGTTTGTCTGTTTGTTGTGAACCAAATGCAAAGAATTGGACAAAATGGACTTAGACTTTAGGACTTTACCCAAGCTAATGGAGTTTGCAGAGCAACTAGGCCTCATGCCTTTAGAATGCTTAAATGTCAAAGAGCAACTAGGCCTCATGCCTTTAGAATGCTTAAAACTTGAAGATGAACATTGAAATGACCATATTCTAAACTCCCTCTTGTCCATTCTTTGATTGCATTATATAACTTTTTGATGTGTGTTTTTTTTGTGCTAGGGATTCCACCTTGATCCAAATTGAGGAACCATTACCATGAGCTTCTAAGAGAGAGGAATCCAAGATACATTGAGGAGCTTTCCAAGAGTTCATTTGATTGTTGATTGCTTGAGTTTATGCTTATGTGATTGCTTATTCCAAAGGATGGGAGCTACTTGGATCATCAATTTGATCTCAAGAGAGGAACTCCATTTGTGGTCTTGTTCTCTTATCCCTTACTTCTTGTATGTCAGGACTCTAGCCATTCTTCTTCTTCTCTCCACTCTAACCCAAGCCAAAACCTTTGTGCAAACATTTAACATTTCTTTTCAACATTAGAAACCTAAGCCTTATGCTTTTGATTTTCAAACTTTCTTCTCATAATACTTATTTGAATTGAACTCCTAAGTCAACTTTGACCATTTTGTACATACTTTTCATTGGTAAATATAACTCATTCAAATACTTTTTGTGGTTTCAATGGCCACTCTCTCTTAGTCAAAAAATTCATAACCTTTAGCTATTAGTTTGAGTTATCCTTGAGGTAGATGTAATTCTTACTATATCCTTAGTGATGGACAATGAGTCTTCCATACTTATTATAGGGTTAACCCCTCACTAGCATGTTGAAGTTATCCTCACATGGTGGATTTGTGGTTTTAGGTTGAGTTTTCTCCCTTGGATAACAAATGACCTTAAGGCTTTTGGATCAATCAATTCACCAACTCATTTTGAAATTTTTACCCCGAACTACGAGGTTTTGATCCTAATCTTTTAAAGATGGTACGTAGGCAATGGGTTCATCCATCCAAACACAAAATGTAAATAAACTTGTACATTCTCTTCTCATCCCTTCAATCATGTTTGCACAAACAAATTTTCACAAAATACCAACTTTACAACAAATGTGAAAAGGACTCCCTAGGAGTACCTAGGATGTTTTGGTGCTTAAAACCTTCCCATAGCATAACCAACCCCCTTACCCAGATCTCTGACATTTTTACTAGTTTTTGATTCGATAAAACTTTTAGGTTTTTGTTCGCTTACTAACCATTCCTTTGGATAAATAGAAGTGCGGTGGCGACTCGACTTGTATGATTTACCTTGGATTTAGTCAATATCTCTAATGGTAACGAATACCCCGCTACAGGTTGCACAACTGTGTCAACCAGGTTTGAGAGACAGGTTGTAAAACCAGAATGAAAAACTTAGACTGAGAGAGATCAATTTAAATAGGGAATGAAAAGGCAAAACCAAGAGAGAGAAATATTTGAGACAACTAGATTTTGAAAAAACAAATCACATAAAATCTTTTGGAAAACCAACAACTAAGATAAAGAAGTACTAAGAGAAAGTAATAAATAACAAGAGAGAGAGGCCATGGAGAATCCAAAGAGTAAAGCATTATTACTCTACAGATTATGCCCCAATAGCTTCACAGCTAGCATAGCAATTTTCAGACACATGTATTTTTATAAAAAAAATTAGAAGTAATCCTTATTCTTTTTCTGAGTCTCAGAACCTGATGCTTTTCAGAGGCCACGCGTCATCAGAGACTTTTCAAGACTTTGATGAAGCTACTTCTGATCAGCACGTTAGTGATTAGATGCATGGTGGCAGAGACATACAATAATCGTGTGTATTAGGAACAACAAGGTTACTAGGGAAAAATAGAAAGGATTGTGAAACCCTCAACTTTTGATTCCATATTAAAATTGTGTTTTCTATATATTGTTGTGTGTCTAATGAGATCACACTGAGTGTATATTTATACTCATATAGGTTGTACACAATAAGATAACATAATCAATACTCTTAATATAATATTAATAATACTAATCAATTATAATTGATGACTAATTAATTCTAATAAATTCTTAACAAGTACAGACCCTGATTCAATAAATATGGAAACTTCTTCATTTTACTACCTTAATTCAAGTCATTCTTTTTGTTGATTCAAATTATAACATTGTGATTTGACTCAAATCGTTTGTTCTTTCTTTCATCTTTTTGTGCCTAACATCTAACACCTATATAAAAAAAATCTCAATTTTCAAAGTTAATATTAATGTTGATATCTCAAAAGAGATAACATTCCTCTAGAAAGAGATCAAGTAAGATCAAATCCATATTTTCAAATATCTAGAGAAAAATACATGAGGTGTTTTCCTTTCACAAGTACATTTCCTCCTTGTTTCAACCTTTAGAAAAAGTTCATAGAATGTTGATCTGGTGAGATCTAAGCTGTGTTGTGTGAGATTCTTTAGATAACCTTCATCGTCTTCATTCTTGAATCAAAAAACCATTTTGTGTGGCTCAACTTTAAAGTTTGGGTTTGAATGGTAGATCCAAGCTACATTAGAGAAGCTAATATTTTTTTGTGAAGTTTTGTTGTGTGTATCAAGATAAAGAATCTCTTTTTGTCTATGTAATCTAGAGATTTACATTCGGTGAGAGAAGAGTTTCTCTATACTCCATTTAATACTTTGGTAGAATCATGTAAAGGTTGTTGCATAACAAAGTTGAGAACTATCCAATCATTCTTGTGTAGAACAAACACTTAGACAAGGAATCAATAGGATTAAGTAAAAGTCACTGCATAACAGAATCTTGGAGCAGATTTTTTGTGTCTAGCAAGAATGTTGGATCAAGATCAAGTGAAGTTCTTGAAAGTTTGCAGTTTCATTGTTCTACTACAAAATAAGGGAAAATCAATTTAGACATGTATCGACTAAATCAATTATCTTGTAATATTCAATGTTGTTGATTATATGTTGCACCAAAAAAATTGTGTATTAATTTTACAAAAAATGGAAGACCCTACAATTTAAATTTTGAAACCATACAATAGTATATTAATCTCTAGTGATGACGGATGAATTGAACCACTATAAATTTGGTATACATTTTTCTTTTCCTTACCTCTTTTACATTTGTGCATATTATTACATTTTAAATTTTTTTGCCTTTATAGAATATCATATAATTTGAATCTTTACATTACTTATAATGATTTATTATATAAGTTTTGGTCTATGATGGATCTAACTCATTGAGTATTCTATCTTTTGATTATAATTGTAAAGACTTATAATTTTAGATTGAACAACCACTTGATCGGAATCCAATTTTGAGTTATGTGCAAAACTTGAGTTATGATCATGTTGTATTTTTTGTCAATGCAGCTTCATTTATCTCGACTGTGTTGATTTCTAATTGTCTCATGTAATTCTGATTGATATTGAAATGTATATTTTTCAAAACATCCGCAATATTTTTCTTTTGTTTGTTGTTTGCGCATCATATTGTAAAACTCTGATTTTGTAAAAGAAAGTATTTTTGAAAATGGTATTAGGAGAAAAGTCTATCAACTCCCCTTCTAGACCATTCAATCCTTATATTCTCCACCAACAGTTGGTCTCAAAGTTGGTCTTTTTATCATGTTATGCGACTTCAAAAGTTGAGGATATAGGTAGAATAGTCTGGATGGTGTGTTCAATACCCTTACTGATATTTAATCTAACTACACTAAAGAGTTGACATGTGTGTTCAATATCGTTACTGATATTTACTAATTATGACTAATTATAACAAAATGTTTTATTCTATCAGATTTTTGATGATTGAGCCATACAGACTTGCTCTTGATTGAATTCTGCCTAATGTTATTTGTTTTTCATTATACGGTGAGCACCATTAGACACAATCTTTGAAGGTGATATGTTGCTACTCTATATGGTTGACTTGTGGGTTTCAACATATGTACCTACATCTACTTAAGTGGGTACTGCGAAAGTTCGGGTATATCTAAGGACCCCATATTTATTGCTCTTTCCAGTTGCCACTATCCTCCACAAAGATATTGATGAGATATTTGCAGACTACCGTAAGTATCTGGAGTCAGAGGGACGTATGTAGTGTGTTAGCTCCTCGTCCATGGAGTATAGTATATATATACATCCAATGATTTTATAGAGTGGTTCATCCTTATATGACACTAGTGCTAAAAGGAGATCCCCCATATATCAACGCATTAGGAGATACTAGAAGATGAACAAGAAAAGGTGAACCATGTCGTGGATGTATTGCCTATATGTCACTATATTGTTGTTATAGGAAGAAATGTCGTAGCTTGAGAAGAGTTTCAGAAAGACACTCATGAGAGATCACTTTATAGGCAATATTATCAAAGGCACGAAGCTCATTGTAGTATAGGAGGTAGAGGAGAAACAATGACATTTGATATATCCATTAGTTGTATCTTAATTTGTATTTTGATATAATTATTTTGAACGATTGAGTTATGAATTATGTATGGTGTATGACTGATGTATAGATAATGCATTGTTTGATATAAACATTATGAATGAATGACTTATGTATGGTTTATTGTATGAATAATGTATAGTTGTGTGACTAATGTAAGGATAATGACTTATGTATAATATTGTTCATGTGTTTACAGTATTGTCAAATAATTTATCCAGAAATTGAAATCTGAATTCACCCCTTTGTCATCTTGTAAGGTATGTTCGGAGATTGAAATTCGAATTCACCTTATGGTGTCACATATACACATAATACAGTCTCAGAAATTGTCCGGATATTAAAATTCAGATCCACCCATTTGTTATCACATATACACATGATTCACACCTTTATTATCACATATACACATAATCCACCCATTTGTTATCTTGTAGGTGTGTCCAATAGGGATTGAAATCTAGATTCACCCTGTACCTATATACATAATACACATCCAACACAATCTCGGGAGTTTGTCCGAATATTAAAATCTAGATTTATCCCTTTGTTATCTTATACAAAATACACACAATCATTATTGTTCTTGGGGTGTGTCCAAATTTTGTAATCCAAACATATTTTTTACTTGGATGAGGATATGTTTCTAACAAAGAGATTTGTTATATTTCCGTCCGTCTGAATTTCAATCTATGAACAGTGCGAAAGAGTTTATTTTAATTTCCATATGATTTGAGAGAAGTGGATGGGTTGCCATGAACATTTCCTAAGTATTTTTTTACTATGAGACTTTACTGTTATTTTGGTCTGTGGTTTGAGGTAGTGTGATTTGCTTTAAGCTTGTTTTAAGACACATGATAGCACATTTTAAACCTTTAAATAAATATTTCTGTTGACTAGTATGCGCTGATGAATTGATATGTATTTGAAGGTTTATTCATATTTGAACAAGCAAAAATTTATTACACCACTGCCAAGAAGACTAAGAATAGATACAAACATCACATGAATATAAAGAGAAAGGTTAAAATTCTCCATGATAATCTTATAATGCCTATCATGGAGAATTTTTCTAGGCTAACATCAATAGCTTTCTAATTTTTCTAGGCTAACATCAAAATCTGGCAACTCTCAAACCCCGAATTTCATATGTACTTCAACAATATTGTATAAATAATATCACAGATATGCATTTTACCAAAGTCACATTTTTTCCAACCAGCCAAGACAGTGTCCCGATTCACAGCAATGCTGATAAAAAACACATCATAATCTGTAACATCTCTAGAATATCAGCCTCTACATATATCAAACATGTCTTTATACAAGAGAAGATGCATGCATCATAAAACAAAGATGCCTTCTCTTGCAGCCCCTTGGGCGTCAGCAGTGAGATTCTTCCTTCCATCCTTTAATATTCGCACTATCATTTAAAAGATGCTTTCACACACTGCAACTTATTCAAATTCTCCAAGTTTTCTTCACATGATGAAAATTCTTGTCCCAGCAACTTCTCTATGCACACTACTTTAAGCAATGAGTTCCTAACCTTCATTTAACAGGAATACTCCAAATCTCCATCCATTATATGATCAAATTCCTAACATTCATAATATCTTCTTTGAAACTCTATATATAATAGCCAGCAATTCATGCTTCAGTTCAATAAAATAATACAGCACATGCAGCTAACCTCTCTTAATCAATGTGAGCATGTGGTAGCAACATGAGTTTTCCTTTTAAATTAGTAAACTTGTCACACTTGTACCAAACATAATGCATTATTAAACATCTAATCATAATAATGAAATCGATTTGACCTGTCCTGCATAAATAGAAAACCTCTTTAGTCACTTTGCTTCTAATATAAAATGAATGTGTTGTTTTAGTTCAGAGGTATCTATTGGCTGGCATGTTCCATTTTTGAGGAGCTAAATAGTTTAAAGAATGAATTATAGAAAGATGAGATCCAGATCTTGTTGGATATGATCAAAATATGGACACCAAACTAAATTATATACAATTTTTATTCTATCAATTGGTTGTGTGTGCATGAATGACATGTAAGAAGCAATAAGAAACACCAATTTTTATAATTGCAATTATGAGTGGTATGTGTCAGCAGAGATGGCAAACTAATTGAATACTAATGATGTTTTCTGATTACCAACACTTGAAAGACATGCCAGTTATATTCATCATGCACCTAAAACACATTTCAATAATATAAGCATCTTGCAGTATCATTAACAAATTCACAATGTTGGGTTGACATGTAACAAGCTTACCATATTCAAAGGGAAATCCATGCATGCATCCACATGCTCTACACCATCATTAACAAGTGCTACCTATTTTATTTCTTTATTATATCAAATTAATAATTATCAACCTATATCATGAATAGCTCCTATATAAAGAGAGATTCAAGGGTTTGGTAACATCACACAAACATTGAGCTTTACAATTATCTTTGAAGAAAATAAGAACCAATTAAAGAGCAAAATGGCAACAAAGAACCATGTTCGCTCTAATAGTTTTCCTTCTCAATCTCATCCTAACTCCGCTAGAATAGAACAAGATCTAAGCAAAATCAAGACATGGGAAACCACATCAACATCCACATCTGATTCAAGTACCGTTGGTCTTTCTTTGCTGGAAGATTTGTACACTTCATTGGAAGATTTTCTCAATATGGCATCAACACAAAAAGTCATTTCTCAGCATCAAGGTGAGAATTTTGTGGAAGAGTTGTTGGATGGTTCGGTGAAAATTTTGGATATTTGTGGTATTACAAGAGACATCATGTTAGACATTAAAGAAAATGTTGAAGCACTTCACTCTTCTCTTAGAAGAAGAAAGGGAGATTCAAGCATCGAATCAAGTGTAGCCGAATATAACTTCTTCACAAAGAAGATGAAGAAAAATGTCACAAAGTTGATCACATCTTTAAAACAGATGGAAAGTAAATTTGGAGCTTCCACACTTTTGAACCAAGATCAAGAAGTTGTTTATGTGATAAGAGTTCTTAGAGAGGTTATAGTAATGAACATGTCTATCTTTCAATCCATTTTGTCTTTCTTGGCTTCCAAGTCAAAGGAAACCAAATGGTCGAAAATGGTAAAGTTGATGCATAAGAGGACAATATCATGTGAGGAGGAGAGTTTAAATGAATTGCAGTGTGTGGATGCATCCTTAAGAACCCTTTTACGCGAAGGTTCTGATGTTGCCAAGATGCAGGTTGCACTTGAAAGTTTTGAAGCTTTGGAGAATGCAATTGAAGGGTTAGAGAAAGGTTTGGAAAGTGTATTTAGGTGTTTGGTTAAAACTAGAGTTTGTCTTTTGAACATGACTCAATAGTTTGATGGGTCTTTATTTTCTCCCCAAAGCAAAAGCATCCAAGTTTTAAGGATCTGCTGAGGATTGAAATTTTTTTGTTTGTATAGACACATATATCATGTGTAAATTCTAAAATATAGAACAAAGTAGATATCATGTGTAAAATCTAAAATATTAATCATAGAATAAAAGTAGTATAATTCCTTTTTTTTAATGAAAATCTACATACAATAACTTGAAAATGGGAGTAATTTCCTGCCTTGCCCCACATTTGAAAAAATTGTCCCAATATACCCCATTTTGAAAAAAAAATCCCAGTCTACCCCATTTTTTAGTGGGGCCTCGCCATTCCATTTGACGAGGGACTGAAGAAATTTTTCTTGCTTGTAAGCTCGTCACTTGAAGTGACGAGGCATTAAAGCAATTCGTTTTTTTTTTAATATAGTTTCAAAATAAATTTGTATTTTAGTTTCCAATATAGTTTTAGTTTTTATCTTCTGAGTGTACCCCCTAATCAATATTTTTAATTATTATTTCTCTCACCTTACATTAATGGTAATTATAATACATCAATAACAATAAATATAATTTGGTAAAATTGATACAATCTTTTATTTATCATATGTTTTTTAATATCTATGAAAATGACATTTATTTTAGAATGAATAGAATAATAAATATATAAATTAATGTCAAATTCGCTATCAAGCATGTGAGAAAAATATG
The DNA here is from genome assembly GCF_024323335.1 of Lathyrus oleraceus. Classification (NCBI taxonomy): domain Eukaryota; kingdom Viridiplantae; phylum Streptophyta; class Magnoliopsida; order Fabales; family Fabaceae; genus Lathyrus; species Lathyrus oleraceus. The sequence goes on along the minus strand of NC_066580.1, from coordinate 436,012,736 downwards.
AAAAAATATTTTTATTAGAGTTAATTAGCAATCATAGGATCCCAAGAGCTTAGGCATTATGTTTTTATATTGTATACTTATGAACGTATAAATATTCTGTTTTGACATCAAAATTTACATCTACATTATATTTCATTATTCAATTCACCTATACGGTGAATAATAAAATATTATAATAGTAATTATGTTTTTTTTTAAATTAAAGAATACTGATAAAAAATTATGTGATTAACCAATTTATAATTTCATTAATCATCATTTTATATGTCATTAATCAACTTTATTTTACTATTAAAAATTATTCTTATGGCTTAATGTATATTTTAATTCTTTAGCTTAATTTAATATTAACAATTATTAGTATTTAATAGATTTAGTATTCTATTTACACTTCCTATTAATTAATTATTATTAATATTAATTAAATACTATTTAAAATAAAAAATTAAAAAAAAAAAGGAATGCCTGCACCTCCTCGTCACTTGAAGTGACGAGGCCATGAAGCCAAAAAATTTCGCTCACCCCCTCGTCATTCCATTTGCCGAGCCCATAAAGCAAAAAATCTTTTAGCACCCCCTCGTCACTTGAAGTGACGAGCCCAAACTTAAAAAGGGGGTAGACTGGGATTTTTTTTTCAAAAGAGGGTATATTGGGATTAATTTTTGAAAAAAGGGGTATTTCAAGCAAAAACTCTGAAAATGGTTTAACAATTCATCAGCTTCTACTTACTACCACATTGAAAGCTAATTTTGTTATAAATAACACTACAAAGCAAATATTAAGGCTTGCACTGTGTGTTTCAGTTCTAAGGAGACCACTACATAAGTACTGTGTGTTTCAGTTCTAAGGAGACCACTGCATAAGAAGTCTTTTTACCTTTTTGTGTTTGCATGGGAATATAAACACTCTACTTCTTCACTAGACCACCAAACCCATAAAAAAACATTAAACTTAGATTGGGAGGGGGCCGCGCGAACGCAGGCCCCCACAGCAACAAATTATGATGTAGGTTCCACCACTTGGGTAGACCTTAGGCTAACACCCCTCCTAAGTGCAATGGAGGTCACTTGCCTAGGCCATGGACCTTCATGATCATCCATTGACCCCATCCAGGTAAGTATGTTACAACGAGTCACACACTTGTTCTTTATACCTCATGTTCCATACTATTCAGTCTAACAATTCCGATGTGGGGCTAGGGTTAACATGATATGTTTTGTGAAAGATAATCGTCATTTAAATCTAAACTAAGACGTATTTGTTCCCAAGATTTAGTGCTGGAATTGTATGTACACAGTCTATATCAACACAGTGGATCAACAATTCATACACCAACTTACATTTGCAACCTCCATTAGGATTGCATGACTTTGCTCTTGTTATGAAATCAACTAAGATCAAATCTTACCATTCATATCAGCTTTTATTTTGTTTCAAGTTAAAGTTTTTAATCTTGAAAAAGTAGATCAATGTTAACATTCATATCAGTTTTTATTTTGTTTCAAGTTAAAGTTTTTAATATGGAAAAAGTAGATCAATGTTAACATTCATATCAGTTTTTATTTTATTTCAAGTTAAAGTTTTTAATATGGAAAAAGTAGTGGAGGAGAAAATTAAGAGGTTTGTGGGAAACGAAGAATGTCATTTTATGGCTGGGCTATTTTGCTACTTCAATGTAAGTTGCAATACTATAACTGGTTACCTTTAAACAAAAAACACAGTTTGAGTAAATTGAAAAAAAACTTAAAAAGCTTATCTTTAAAAATTACAAATATATTAAACTAAAATTTGTAGGACTTTACCCCTAAGGGAGTCCTTCCAAAAATTCTCAAAGGCTTGAGTTGCCTCAAGCCTAAGAGGGGTTTGGAAATAGTTTTCAACCAGCAATAGACGCGCCTCGGTTAGAACCTCACTAGCTGCGTCATTGCCCCAAGCGCAAAGATAGATTTTAATGTAGACTAAGCTTTCTTTTTATAAACTTCAAGCTCATCTAATTCCTCTCACTAGCAATATGGGACTTGGAAGTTTTGGCAACAATTAAGATAAGCAAATAGTAGAAAAATAGCCCAGTCATCAAACACCAAAGTTCTAATCCAGCCACAAAATGACAATCTTCAACTCCCAGCTTGACCCCTACTTTTTCTACATCTGAAGCACGAGTCCAAGATAAGCTCATGACTATATAAATCCTGACCGAAGCTTAATCTAACATTTGTGCAAACATTGACATGAAAATAACATAATCGAAGTAATCTAACGCAAAAATAGCACATGAATAAGAACTCACCTTGCAACAGAGGAGCTGTATTGAGCTAAACGATATATTACATTCTTTATTTAATTAAGTCTTTAGGGACCTCACCATTTTCTTGATCAAAATCTACCATGGCTATAGCGTTCAAAAGAATCATGTAGAAGACAAAGAGGCTTTACCTTAGTGTACTGACGAAGTCAACAGGTTGTCCAAACTGTTAGACATAGCATACTTTATTCAAAAATACCAAATACCAATGAAAGATGAAACAAACAGTACTCTTCATTGCTCAGGTGATCACTTTAACTTGTTCAAAGAAAAATAAACGACAGGAATATAAACAGTACTCTTCATTGTAGTTAGAATTTAGTTTAATAGGTTAGCTGAGAACAAGCTTGTATACAAACATTTCTTCAGTTGTAATATGCAGTTACAAGGAAACAGAAAGATTAAAATTCATCAATATTGAACTAGTTTTCAATTCAATTATAAAAATATAGAGACAAATTTAAACTAAAACTGCAGAGCCCTCAAAATTGACTATGGCTATAGCCCATAGCATTCAAAAGAATCCTGTAGAATATAAAGATAATTTACCGTAGTGTTACGCATGCACACATTAAACAGTTAGGATTAACATATTTCATTCAAAAACACCAATGAAAGAAAGTAGCCATGGATGGAGTATACAAACTGAGCACTGCCAAACAACATATTTCTCTTTGGAAAACTACAGGAATTTTCCAAACCTAAATTCTAGCCTGGTGGTGCTTACATGGCTCAGAACCCATTTTTGCAACAGAACCAAAGCATCGTTTGCAAATATTTATGGAAAAAAGTTGATTTTTTGAGAAATGAATGAAAGATATTGTTTACCTTGCTTGGTTCATAGAGAGAACATCCATGGAAGCTTCTAGCTGGTGTTGATGCGGTATATAAAGCTTTGCAAATGGAAACGGAAACAGTAAAAACGAGTGAGCTAGAATCCTTTCCCTTTCCAAAACACAACTTGTTCGGTTTCCGAGTAACACCAGAGATTGATGCTCCATTTATCAAAACCATAATGCATTCAAAATTTCCAGCGTAGGAACACAAACTTTTTTCCCTCTAAGTGTTGCTTTGGTAAAGTGTTCTACTATTTTAGTTCTTGAACTTGTTGCCACGTAACAGCAACAATTGTGACTTGTGACACGTTTTTGCCTATTATATTGAACTTGATTTACTAACAAATATTCCATTTCATTTTGAGTATGTATAAATAAATAAAAACTTCATAGTGAATTTATTAAGAAAATCAGATTTTTTTTAAATAATCACAATTTTTAAAAAAAAATCCAAAATAACTATTTTTTTAATTTTCCCCCAAAATAATCACCTTTTAAAACAGATGCGTCAGATGAACTGGCGCATCCATTTCGCATCATGAAGAGGCGTCAATGTCTCTGGCGCATGCATTGGAAGTCTCGTGAAGAGGCGTCAATCTTGACGCATGCATATTACATGTGGTGCATGCGCCAATTCATTTAACTATAGGTTTTATCATTATTTCCTTGTTTCTTATGAAGAAATAAAATACGGTGGTGAATTTATATTTTTTCAGTTGCGACAAACATATTAGATAACCAATTGTACTTATTTTTTCTGTACACAATTGCAGATTTTCTTCTTAAATGATACAAATTTCAAAATTATGCAGTTTTCAATAAAAGAATATCACGTCACTCTGCCTTTCTATTGCCTCATATTGTACATTTTCTTCCGTTTCTCTTACTTTTTCTCTTTGGATCGAAGATGAATACAAAAGGCTGGTTAGGATTATGAGCAAATTTTATGGGTTTGGTTGAATGATATGAAGGAATAAACCTATATAAAAACGTAAATCCATTTTCTGCAGCGGCGAGATTGTTTCCGACAGTTTCTGATTGTAGTTGTTCATTCTATCGCCGGGAAAAGAGGGGGGATCTGTTATGCACGGTGGTAGTCGATTTCTGAGTTAAAACATGAGTGGTGGCTTGAGCGTTTTAATGTGGTGTGCGGTTTCACGGTGGTAGATCTGTGGTAAAACTTCAAACTTTCTGCACATCTTTGATTTCTTTTGATGTATCTTATTCATATTGTGGCCATAAAAATCAACATTATCACAATGTATGAACAAAATCTTAAACTTCTTCATGTTTTACTTTCACAAGTCGTGCTTGAATTGATGATAGGCACACATAGTGTCTTACCGTGCAAAAGACAATGAAGCTAACAACTTCTATTTTATTTTATATTCACACTTTCTTTCAATTTTATTGGATCTAATTTTATTTTTCTTTCATTGTTATGGAGAGAAGTTATATTTTCATGGACTAAGAAGAAGATAGGAACTGGTATACATAGATATGCGGGTGATTTAGGAAAAATCAATGTTAACGATGATGGTATGGCTTTGTTCTTTTAGTTATTTTCTTTTCCATGCCACTTGATTTTGATTTTTAGAGACAATCCAACTTTAAAATATGTTTGATTTTATTTTTAAAATGGTTTCCTCTGATTGTGTAACTCAAGAACTCTAAGCTTCACCATTACTAACAATATTATTCATCTTTTGAACACAATTTATGAAGAATTATTCTAAATTGACAACAAGATATGAGGGTTTCAACTTTTAATTGGTTGATAAATATTGACAGATCCCTCTTACTGTACCGAAATAACAATTACTGTTTGGAGATGCCTTTGTTGAGTTGGTTAGGCATTGCAGGCATGCAACTACTATTGTTGGGGACCTAATTTTTATTTACGGTGGTTTATGTGGTGGTAAGTCACAAACAATTTTTTTGTTCGTAATTACTTTTCAATAATTTATTCTTATAATTTATTTTCGAATTTCCTTTGGTATTATTTATCCTAAAGATTCATAAAAAATTATGTTGGCAAGACAAATTGACTTATCTCGAAACCCGATACAAAAAATAATGTTTTCTTAACTCCACAATTTGGTTTTGCAATCTTATTAGGATCAAAATGTAAAATAATTACGTGAATGTACTCAAACTGACTTAACTCTGTTGATGCTTTTATCATTTCAAGAATCTCATTCTCTGAAATATGAACTCATTTTCCAAGTAAAATTTACATTTTCTATGATACTAGGTCTACATAGGATCATTTTTAATAGGAATGGGATCAATTCCAGGGATCGTGATGCCGACGACCGTGCTCCATAACCTCGCTGACAAACTCTACGAAAAACGCAAAAATGCTGCTCTCGAGGTTTTGTTCACTTCTATCTTTAATCGTGATTTATTTACTTATGTTTGATGATTATTGCAATTTGGTGACATTGGTGTTGTAAAAATACTTTTTAATGGGGTATTTTCCTTTTCAAATGATGCACCTTTATAGTTATCTTTTTCTTTTGTTGTTGAGGGAAGTACTATTATGAATTCTATATTTGCATGGTGTGGATTCAAATTATAGAGCTAAATCACGACTGTTTGTATTGTATTTGGTATGTAACCATGAATGTAATGTAATTCTATTTTTCTTAATCATATAGTGAAAACTAATTTTAATATTCTCTGTAGGCTTTAGTTTTCAACTATGAAACTCAGACTCGGACACGGATACAAGGACCTCGCTAATGTAAAAATCATAGGACACGGACACGGCTATATATATTTTATATATTAATATAATAATGTAATTTATGGACAAAATTTGTAAAGAGCTTAAAATGAAAAGCAAAATTTATGTTTATTTAAGATAAAACAATCAAAAATTCTTTCTAACACTTTCAAACAAATTTCCAACATGATAATTGATATTTATAGATACCTTGTGAAAACCGAAGCAATGATGTGCAAAGATGAAAATAATCGGAGAAAATAAAATAATTTTGTGAAGACAAATACAGTGACATATAAAAAAATAAGAAATCCTAATTATGTTATTTTTATAGTAAAGAAGTGGAGTATGAAAGTTAAAAAAAAACTAATTATGTTGTTTTTATAGTTAAAGACTAAAATGATGAATTTTATATATTTCACATATTGTTTAATATTTATATTTTTTTTCTTCAATGTTGTATATACTTTAGGGACTAAATTGGAGAGAATGTGATATTTTACTGACTAAATAGATGGTATACTATTTGTTTTACTCTATGTTTCTAAAATAACCCCTTGCCAAGGTTTTGAAGGTTCAGTGTGTGTTAATTTACTTTGTCATAGGGAATGCTTCAGAGATTTGGCATGTATGATTTTCTAATCTTACAAAATACATGTTGGAAACTAAAAATAAAAAGTGTAAATATGTTTTAAAAATAGGTTTCAAATAGCAACGCAAAAATTATTCGTGTATAAGATGATAAAGATGAACAATAAAAATAAAAGAGAGAAGAGAGAATAATAACAAATTTCCACTATTCAAAACGGTTACACAGAAAATGCACACGCACACTGCAAAAGAAATAAAGGTACAATTTATTCACACCACTCACTTGCTTAAATACAAGTGGGACTTTAGGAAAAATACTAAAATATCCTCTAACAAACTTTGTCATCAAATTTTTGAAATGAATTAATTCTAACATCATCCCTTAATTCATATTCAACTTAATCAAAACTAACAACACAAATTCCATTGAGAAATTGATCAGTCTTGATTGCTTTCGTCAGAACATCTGCCAGTTGCTTCTGGGTGCTACAGTGAACAACTTCTAGCACTCCATTCTGAACTTGATTTCGCAGAAAGTGATACTTAGTCTCAATATGTTTGCTTCTCCCATGCAACACTGATTTCTTGGCAAGATTGATTCCAAACTTGTTATCAATCATCAGCTTCAGAGACTTGTTAATTTGATCTTTAGATCCTGCAGTAAATTTAGAAGCCACACAGTTTGACATGCAGTCACAACACCTGCAATTCTTCTGCTTCACAGGTTGACAAAGCAACAGCTGGTTGCTTTTTGAAACACCAAGAAATAGGACTTCCCAGAAACTTAAACAAGTATCCAAAAGTACTTCTTCTGTCAACTTAGTCTCCACACCAATCAGAATCTGAATAACTCAGAAGTTCTGAGTCAGTTTTAGCACCAAAAGGAAACAAAACTCCATACTTCAGAGTTCCTTTTATATACCTCAGAATTCGGACAGCAACTTGGTAATGAGACCACTTCGGTTTACTCATAAATCTACTCACCATTCCAACTGCATAGCAAATATCAGATATGGTATTACACAAATATCTCAGAGAGTCTACCAATTGTTTGAACGTCGTCGCATCTACATCATCACCATCAGAATTAGAATCTAATTTCTAATTTATATTAGCAGGTGAGACAACAACTTTACAATTCAGCAGCTCAAATCTTTTCAAAAGCTCAAGTTCATATTTCAGCTTATGTAAAATTATGTATTTTTTAGAGTACATAATCTTCATCCCTAGAAAATAAACCATATTTCTTAGATCAGTCATCTCAAACTCATTCATCAACTCCTTCTTGAACTTAGCTATCTCATGTTCACAACTTCCTGTTAGCAATATGTCATCAACATACAGACACAACAGAATCATATTGCCTTCATCAATATGCTGAAGATAGACACCATATTCCATCTCACATTTCTGAAATCCATGTTTCTTGAAAAATGAACCAATTTTCAGATTCCAAGCTCTAGGGGCTTGCTTCAGTCCATACAAAGCTTTGTGTAATCTCTACACCATCCCTTCCTGATTCCTTTTCTCAAATCCAGAAGGTTGTGACACATAAACCTCTTCTTCTAATGGACCGTTCAGAAATGCAAATTTCACGTCTAAATGCATCAGAGACCAATTCCTATTAGTAGATATTGCAATCACCAGCTTTATTATTTCATGTCTTGCTACAGGCGCAAACACTTTAAAGTAATTTAACCCAGGTTTCTGCAGAAAACCTCTCACAACTAACCTTGCTTTGTGTTTGCCAATTGATCCATCTGACTTTAGCTTCACCTTATAAACTCATCTCACGCTGATGGTTTTCTTGTTCTTTGGAAGTTCTGTCAACTTCCAAGTTTTGTTTATCTTTATGGCATCAAGTTCTTCTTTCATAGCCTTCAGCCAAACTTTCTGCTTGAGAGCTTCTTCCGTACTCACGGGTTCAAAGTCTACTAACATGGCATACTGAATTACTTCCCCTTCAGAATCTACTTCAGTATCTTGCAGCATGTCAAACTCTGCAAACCTTCTCGAAATATTTCTGATTCTTTGTGGCCTCTGAACTTTTTCAAAACCTTCTGATTCTAGAACAACATCAGATGTTGAAACTCTAAAAGTGTCGACTTCAGAAGCATGGCCATCTTCAGAATCTGAAATATTTGTAGAATCTGGACTACCACCAGAATCTAAATCACTACCCGAATCTAAATCACCATCAGAATCTAGATCAGAATCAAATTCTTTCTCAGAATCAATCTCGCCTTATGATTCTGACTCACTCTCCGAGGTAATTTATATAATTTAGATTTGCCATAGGGACAATTACCGACTTTTTTTTAAGTAACCCAACTTTTTTTAATATGTCCAACGTATATTTTCTTTGACACACTGTTATTTTTGCCTTGGACAGTGACCATGTCATGAACATAAAGTCGCACCATAATAATTGAATCCCTACAAACATTTGTAAATAGTGAGTAATCAACCTTTGATTGCTGGAAACCGTTTTTGAATTGTACAATAAAAATGTTGGAACCGACTTCAAGATGGTTGCTTGAGCCTATAAGGTGACTTATGGAGTCGAAAAATTACTTTCTCCCTCTGTCGACAATAACTCAAAGGAGGCGTGATATTTTCTTCTTCAACCAGATCACCGAGAAAAATGCATTTTGCACATCCAGTGATTAGTTCAGCCGCTAGAGCAAAAATATCCTTATAATTAGTACTATCATTCAAAGTCTGCTTAAAGAACGAAGATGCTTTCACACACTGCAACTCATTGAAATTCTCCAACTTCTCTTCACTAGATAGAAATGTTTGTCCCTGTAACTTCTTTAGGCAGTGAGTTCATAACCTTCATTCAATAATGGGAATACTCCAAAATCTCCATCCATTATATCATCAACTTCCTAACATTCTTAATATCTTATTTGAAACTCTATATATAAGCAACATGTGTTTTCCTTTTAAATTAGTAAACTTGTCACACTTGTGCCAAACACTGTTGCTAAATATAAAACTTCTTTAATCACTTTGTTTCTAATATAAAAAGAATACGTTGTTTTGGTTCTGAGGTATCTATTTGCCTGGCATGTTCCATTGTTGAGGAACTAAATAGTTTAAAGAATGGATTATCGAAAAATGAGATCCAGATCTTGTTGGATATGATCAAGCCAAACTAAATTATATACAATTTTTATTCTATTAATTGGTTGTGTGTGCATGAATGACATGTAAGAAGCAATAAGAAACACCTATTTTTATAATGGCAATTATGAGTGTTATGTCTCTACAGAGATATCAAATTAGTTGAATACTAATGATGTTTTCTGATTACAAACACTTGAAAGACATGCCAGTTATATTCATCGTGCACCTAAAACACATTTCAATGATATAAGCATCTTGCAGAATACCATTAACAAATTCACAATGTTGGGTTGACATGTGACAAGCTTACCATATTCAAAGGAAAACTCATGCAAGCACCACATGCTCTACACCATCATTAACAAGTGCTACCTATTTTATTTCTTTATTATATGATATTAATAATGAGTAGGTCTTATATAAAGAGAGGTTCAAGGGCTTGGTAACATCACACAAACATTCAGCTTTGCAATTATCTTTGAAGAAAATAAGAACAAATTAAAGAGCAATATGGCAATAAAGAACCATGTTCGATCTAATAGTTTTCCTTCTCAATCTCATCCTAACTCCACTAGAATAGAACAAGAGCTAAGCAAAATCAAGACATGGGAAACAACATCAACATCCACATCTGATTCAATTACCATTAGCCTTTCTTTGATGGAAGATTTGTATACTTCATTGGAAGATTTTCTCAATATGGCATCAACGCAAAAGGCCATTTCTCAGCATCAAGGTGAGAATTTTGTGGAAGAGTTGTTGGATGGTTCGGTGAAAATTTTGGATATTTGTGGTATTACAAGAGACACAATGTTAGACATTAAAGAAAATGTTGAAGCCCTTCACTCTTCTCTTAGAAGAAGAAAGGGAGATTCAAGCATCGAATCAAGTGTAGCCGAATATAACTTCTTCACAAAGAAGATGAAGAAAAATGTCACAAAGTTGATCACATCTCTAAAACAAATGGAAAGTAAATTTGGAGCTTCCACACTTTTGAACCAAGATCAAGAAGTAGTTTCAGTGATAAGAGTTCTTAGAGAGGTTATAGTAATGAACATGTCTATCTTTCAATCCATTTTGTCTTTCTTGGCTTCCAAGTCAAAGGCAACCAAATGGTTGAAAATCGCAAAGTTTATGCATAAGAGGACAATATCATGTGAGGAGGAGAATTTAAATGAATTGCAGTGTGTGGATGCATCCTTAAGAACCCTTTTACGCGAAGGTTCTGATGTTGCCAAGATGCAAGTTGCACTTGAAAGTTTTGAAGCTTTGGAGAATGCAATTGAAGGGTTAGAGAAAGGTTTGGAAAGTGTATTTAGGTGTTTGGTTAAAATTAGAGTTTGTCTTTTGAACATGACTCAATAGTTTGCTGGGTCTTTATTTTCTCCCTAGAGCAAGCATCCAAATTTTAAGGATCTGCTGAGGATTGAAATTTTTGTTTGTGTAGATACATACAACTCAAAAGTCACACATTTATATCAAATACAGTGAATATCTTATAATAATTATCACACTCTAGTCATCTCGTGTCTTTTTTACCTATGTACTCGAAGCAGACTACTCTCTACTCAGTTCCAGTAAATCCTATCCAACATTCTTTTTTTATATAGAACAAAGTAGATATCAAGTGTAAATTCTTAAATATTAACCACAGAATGAAAGTCTCAAAAACGCATCTGATTCTTAACACCAGAGATACTTCCATCTAATATGAGTAGCTAGCAAGATACTGTTATCATATTATCATGGAAGTCCTATTAAATTTAAAATTTACTAAAGAATAATAATGTGGTTTATGAAATATTCAAATAAGTCACTAGAAAATGATGCACAGACCAAAATCAAAGTTTGTAATATTAAAAATAAAAGTGAGCTTAAGAATCTTCAATGAAAGTTGATAAAGTTGAACTAAAATGGGACTTGAGTTTGTTATCCACTCAATTGACCTTAACTTAAATAACTAAAGTATCCCCGTCTAGCGACAAACGAATTTCAATGCAAATATATCACATGAAACAACAAAGAGTAATAACTCACCTTGCAACAGAGGAGCTGTATTGAGCTAATTGATTTGTTCCATCTTTTAAAAACCTCACCAATGAAAGAAGATATACAACACTCTCACTAAATGTGCAAGCACAGAGTATACAGACAGAGCTACTACTACCAAAACATCACCAACAAAATCTGGAAAGATTAAGGGACATGTAAGCAGCAACTCTATTATATAAACCCAAACTAGTTACAACTTTGTTATTTATGTATAGAACTCAGTCCCCTTATTTGAACAGGATTAATACAAGAGACTTTTACTACAGGGTCCATGATTTCTAAGGAGACCAGAATTTAAGTCTGGTGGGATCCTCTCACTAAAGTGACAATAACATAAGTCTAGTGGCCCTTTTAAAAAGGAATTTTTCAAACTTAACCCCACAGCAACAAATTATGATGTAGGTTCCACCACTTGGGTAGACCTTAGGCAAGCACCCCTCCCAAGTGCAATGGAAGTCACTTGCCTAGGCCATGGGCCTTCATGATCACCCATTGACCCCATCCAGGTAAGTATATTGCAATGTGTCACACACTTGTTATTTATACCTCATCTTCCTTGCTATTCATTCTAACAATTCCGGTGTGGGATTCAGATGACATGAGATTGATTCATCCCGTTTTTTGTGAAAGATAATCATCATTTAAATCTAAATCAGGACATATTTGTTCCTAAGATTTAGTGTTGGAGTTGTATGTACACGGTCTATATCAGTTTAGTGGATCAACAATTCATACACCAACTCACATTTGCAACCTCATGTGTAGCCGAATATAACTTTGTGACATTTTTCTTCATCTTCCCAGCTTGACCCCTACTTTTTCTACATCTGAAACCATGCAGTGGAAAAATCTTTAGGAGACAAAGATGGTGTTGATAGAATCATGAATGACAAGTCCGAGATAAGCAGATGATTCAAAAGAGCATCTGAAGCCTCTCTCGGTTCAGTTTCATTCACTAATATGGTATAAGAGCTCAAAAGAGCATTGAGCTACCTCTTCTTCACCATGCCTCCACGAGCTGCATACTACAAGCATCTTGCTAAAAGTACTTCAGCCCCTCTTGTCACTGCTCTTCTGGATGGTAAGAAATATCATTCCTAGTCGCGTTCCATGAAGTGTGTGATTATGATGAAGAATAAAATTAGGTTTTTAGACAAACTTGCGCCGTTGCCAAATCTTGTGCTGACCAGAATCGGAAATTCAGTCATGAAGCATGTGATCTATATGTAGCTGCGGCAGCTTGCAAGGATCTCGAGACGCAATTCTCGCAAGGAGACTATGTTTGCATTGCTGAATAGCAGAAATTTTTTGCAAAGCTTCAACAAAACAATTTATGGATCTCGAGACGCGATTCTCGCTAGTGGACTATGTTTGCATTGCTGAATAGCTTAAAATTTTTGCAAAGCTTCAACAAAATAATTTATGGATCTCGAGACACGACAGAATAGCAGAAAAGCAAAAATGTGTGTTACGAGAAGAATTTGCACATTATGGTCCCTTTCCGTATTGCTCTTGTCTAGTGAAGCTGATGGTAGAAAAAATATTATAACCTTAAACTAAATAGCAGAACCCTCAATTAAGAGGACTCTTCCAAAAACTTGCGTATGCCGCTAATTGTGACGCTGACACGGTATTCTTTAGTAAAAGGCGAAAGAATAGTTCGCTATGTCATCATCACACGGCTCCATAATTGTTAACAATCAGAGGTCCTTTCATTTTATACGTAAGCAGCATAGTTTATTTTATGAAGTAGAGAATGTGGGAGTTCAAATCTGATACCCACTCACTTGACCCTCCCAATATAGCAACAATTGAATTTCAATAGGAGTTGTATTAAGCTATGGTTAGAGCCTATAGCATACAAAAGAATCCTGTAGAAGATAAAGAGATATTTCTGAGACTACAACTAAAGGAACTTTCCAAACCTGAATTCTAGCCTGGTGGTGCTTATATATCATTGAAAACTAGAAACCTATATCCCTTAAAATTAACATTAAAAAGGCATTTGATACATATGAATGTAGTAACTTTTTTATCAATCATTTGGATTTAATCAAGTGTTTTGCTCTTGGATACATACTAATAGAATGAGATAATGATGATGAGAAGCAATTTTACATGCCAAGTTCCTACGGATTCAAAACCCTTTTTTGCAACAGCAGAAGCAAAAGATCATTTGCAAATTACTATATTTATGAAATAAGTTGAGATAGGAATGAATGATATTGTTCATACCTTGCTTGCTTCACAGAGAGAGCATCCATGGAAGCTTGGAATGAATGATATTGTTTACAAAGCTTTGCAAGTGGAAATGGAAACAGTAACAAAAGGAAGACAAAACGTTTATCCATTTTTTCCCTCTCATGGTGAAAAAAGTGTTTTATTTTAGTTTCTGTACTTGTTGCCACGTATCTAACTATGTTCAAGGCAACAATGCACTTTAACAAATGTCAGTTGTGACACGTTTTTGCCCATTATGTTGAAGCTAGTGTTTGATTTAACACATGCCAGCATGCCAGTAAGAGATCCGTCTGCACGGGTCGAGAATATTTATATGTTTATGTTTATTTAAAAAAATTATTTAAAAAGATTATGTTTATTTAAAAAATTAATCTCTATGTAAAGAGTTTATTGAAATTTACTCACAGTATAAAAGGATTTTACACCGTCAGTTAATCATAGACGTCGGATATTAAAAAAAAATTAACTTTTATTTTAAAAATTTATAAAATAATACAAACGGATGATGGTGATGAATCGACAGTGTAAAATTTTTTACACTGACAGTGTATAGTAATTAATCTCATATGTAAAACAATTTCAATTAAAAAAATTAATTTTTTATATATATTCAACATTGATAAAATATTATTTGTTATATATATAATTAAAGTAATTAAACATGAATTTAATTGAAATACACTGTAAAAGGATTTTACACCGTCAGTTAATTATAGACGTCGGATATTAAAAGAAGTTTGACTTTTATTTTAAAAATCTATAAAGTAATACAAACAAATGATGGTGATGAATCAACGATGTAAAACTTTTTACACTGACAGTGTATATAGTAATTAATCTCATTAAACATTAATTAAATTTTAACAGGAAATAAAAAAAAATTATATATAAATTTCATCTTAGGTATGTTAGAAATAGATAATTCATACGGTTATTTAAAATTTAATTTAGTAGTTTGATAAAATATTTAGATTCCGATATTTTAAAATTTTATTAATTTAAATATATTAGATTAAATTTATAAAAAAGACTACTAGGGCTTTAATGGGTCATAGTTTTAGGTATTTTATTTATTTATTTATCTAATAATTAGTTTTTTATTATTTCATATTTTTAATACAATTTTTTATTGCGCTGTAAAATTTATGTTTTGATACCCATGATTAAATCTAATCAATTATATATAACTTATTTATCTTAGATATACTATATTTTTATAATTTATATAATAATAATTAAATAAAAAATATACGTATTAGTTCGTAGTTAATTTAGTGAAATCCTCAATTTAGAAGCAGAAAATGTTTTGGTGCTATAAAAGATAAAAGAACTATGAAAAATAACAATTTTGCCAAACAGTTATTTTGAGAAGGGTATATAACATCTTATGTCAGTATAAGAAAGGGTTATATTCTTTTTCGTAGAAAGAGTAAATCAGACTAAAGGTCTTACAAATCATTACTGAATGTCTTGCAAGTATATTTCCTTACATTTGTATTTTAGTCATAAAATTCATAGAAAATTTGCATAGAATGTGAATTTATTTATTTATTTATGAGAACTAAGAATTACAATAAAAAAATATAATACAGATGATTTGTACCTAAAGAACATAAAATTTGCATAGCTTCTATTTAACAATATTATAAGTTTTTTCAAATTTTGCTTTGATAAGATTTTATGGCTCAATTCCATTAATACACACAAGTATTTATATATGCTTTTATTGCTGACACAAGCATATCATTAAACATATTCTTTTTAGTGTCTCAAATCAAATATATCATTTACTCTCCACACCTCTTTAATTCTCTTCACTCACAGTAATCTTTTTTCCTACAATCTTTTTTCCTACAATCTTTTTTCTATAGTTAGGACATTTAGCCTGAGCACTTATTGTAGACTTGATACATGCCTTGAAAAAAGTATGACCACATGGACACATGCATATAGGACAATTGAAGACATGTTCCTAATATACCACTTGGACAATTTCACTACAATGGTAAATCTCGTAATAAAAAGACATTTCATTCACCAAATAGTGAAAATTTGGTGTTTTTTAAGAATTAAAAAAAAACAATGAATCAATAGAATGACATTTCTTTCAAGATTGTTACGATGAATACTCTCTTCATCTTGAAAGAAACAAAACATGACCGAAACCTAAAAATCCCCACCTTCATCACCCTTCATCACCCTTCATCACCGTCACGTAAAGGTTCCGCACATGAACTTTAACCTCATCCTCCTTCACTATCAATTTTCCTTCCTCCCTCTCTCACTTTAGATTCTGTCCCTCAACCACTACAAGAAAATTGGAATTTTATTCACTTATCATTCGACCTCCATTTACCTTCAATTTTCTCATTATTTCTCTTTCAATTTGCTCACCTAGGAAGACATAAAGAATGATCATTGTTAATGTTAAAGGACGTGAGGAAGGAAGGAAGGAATGAGAGTGTTAAAAGGGAAAATAGAGAATGAAAAATAAAATCATATTATGTAATATATAAGTAATTAACATAACAAACTACACTTGAATTATATCACAACATACACCTTTATAATACAAGCAGTTAATCACAAATTAATCATAATTGATTTGAACTATTCATAATTTCTTTCTTAGAATCAAGAATTTGTTGATCTTCAACCCTTTGGTGAAATCCCTCAGAAAGTGAAATCCAGTCTCAATGTGCTTACTCTTTCCATGCAGAACTGGATTTCTTGCAAGATTAATAACTGGCTTGTTGTTGATATGCAACACTGGTCTCCTTACTTCAATTTTCATCTCATCCAGCACAAATTTCCAGATTGCTTGACAGACAGTATAGGATCCTGCTATATACTCAGCCTCATATGATGATAATGCCACCACATGTTGCTTTCTCGAGCACCATGAGATTGGGGCATCAAAAGAAATCAACATCTGAATAGTAATTGATCATAGATTTTTTTTCCTTCAGAATCTTGTGGAAACAATATTCCACAATTTAGTGATCCTTTTAGGTATCTCAGGATTCTCCTTGGTTCATCCTTTGGTTCATCCATGTATGTGCTCACCTATTTGACTGAGAAACCTATATCAGATATGTTATTGCACACATACCTCAAAGATCTTCCAATTTGTTTGAACAAAATGACATCGACATTGTCCTCCTCCCCATGCATCTCTAATTCCAGGTTTGGTTCGACAGGTGAGGATGCAAGATTTGAATCAACCATCCTAAATCTCCTGAGTATTTCTTTGACATACTGCATTTGATGTAGCATCATACCTTGTTTGGTAATTTGAAATCCCATCCTAGGAAATAAGACAAGTTTCCCATGTCTGACATTTCAAATTCCATCTTCATCAACTCTTTGAACATCAACAAGTTTTTAGCGTTATTTCTAATTACTAGCAAGTTCTCAATATATAAGCAGATAATGGTTATGTCTTGTGACATGGCTTGTACATAGACACCATACTAAAACCCTCATTTGATGAATCTCAATTCGACTAGGTATGAGTTGATTTTCTTGTTCCATGCCTAAGGTGCCTGTTTGACACCATAAAGAGCTTTGTGCAACTTGTACACTTTCCTTGATTTATCTTGTATCACAAAACCAGGTGGTTGTGTGTCATATAAAACTTCATCTAGAGAACCATTCAAAAATGATGATTTTACATCTAAGTGAAATATCGACCAATCTTGCTTACATGCTAAGACTACCACTAGTCTAATAGTCTTTAATCTTGCAATTGGTGCATATACTTCAAAGTAGTTTGAGTCTTGCTCTTTTAAGAAATTCTCGTGCTACTAATCTTGCGTTATGTCTTGTAATCGATCCATCGAGATTGTGATTCGGTTTGAACATCCATTTCACTTTGATAACTTTTATGTGTGTTGACAATTCGACTAGCTCCCACATATTGTTTCTTTCAATGGCTTATAACCCTTCAATTATAGCTTCCTTCTATTGTTTATTCTTTAAGGACTCACTTTAGTTGATTGGTTCAACACCTGCAAGTAAAGCAAAATGAACCAAGCCTTCATCCGGTATGGCTTCATCATGACCAACCACTTCACTATAGGTGATCCATCAACAAAATTACACTTGTTCTTATTTCCAAATGTCTGTCGCATAGATTGAGCACGAAGCATGATAATTAGAATGATTAAGGAATTGTTTAGGTATGACGGCATAACTAATATTCATGGAGATCCACCTAAACTCACCCTGAGTTTGACGGAGAAAACCTGTTTAGACTGAGCATATTTTGGCTTGATACACTCCACTTCACAAGCTCACCCCCCCCTGCATTTGGGCCTGGCCTGCTATTAGGCCCATGTTGCTTCTTTCTTTTAATCCAGCATGCTTTTTTTTTTTAGGTTTAGCTTAGTTTAATTAGGCTTAATTAGATCAATTTCAGGACAGTAAATAAATTGTAAAATATGGTGTTATTATTAATTAGAATTTTAGTATGATTTTGATATTAATTAGAATTAATGACATTTTTGTTAATAATTGGGATTCATTTGATTTTGTTATTAATCGGAATTTTGGTTAATTGTTTTGGATTTTATTTCGATATTGTTTTTAATTGTAGAATTAATTCTTAATAATGGTTTTAGTGTTAGGATTTTATTTTGATGTTATTTTTAATTTTGGAATTTCTTTTGATTTTAATAATGTGGTGATTGTTTTGACTTTTAGAATTTCACATGATTTTGAGTATGATAATTGTGTGATTTGTGAATTTGATTTAGATTTTGGTTTTCTTGAATATAATTTCTATTTGATCTAACATCTAACATATAATACCTAACTTCTAATTCTTTAATTTTTGCTTATAACCTTTAATTTTCGTATTCTAACTTCTAAATTTTACAATTCCGCTTCTAACATTTATTTTTGTCATTTACTTACTTTGCTTTATGTTGCTTTATATTACACATTGTACATTCTCACTTTACCTTGAAAACAAACCTAAAAATGGATAAGACTTAAAAAATGCAAAAAAACAAGATAATCCCCTTAGCATGTAATGGACATTGGAATGGGCTTAGAGATTGTTGTTAGGACCCTTGCAAGAAACCTTGGACAATTATTCAACCCTAACATGGAAGGAGCATTCAAGAATCAAGAAGAACTTGTAATCTTTTATGTGCTTTCTAGTTTAGGACACAATTGCACACACGTGGCTTTCTCTTGGGCTACCTGACAATGAGACCTTTTTATTTCCTGCACTCCCTTGTACTTTACATGTACCCCCTCCCCTTTCTGATGTATGTTTTTACATGCTTTCTTTTATTGCTT
Organism: Lathyrus oleraceus; assembly: GCF_024323335.1. Taxonomy (NCBI): domain Eukaryota; kingdom Viridiplantae; phylum Streptophyta; class Magnoliopsida; order Fabales; family Fabaceae; genus Lathyrus; species Lathyrus oleraceus. The sequence continues at coordinate 435,993,547 of NC_066580.1, read as the reverse complement.
TATAGTTACTCCTTAGGCATTAGGAGCGTTCACCATCTCGCAACCAATAAGCAAACCCTGGATCCAACATCAAGTGGTCTTTTCTAAATCAAACTCAATAAGCAAACCCTTGATCCAACGTCAAGCGGTCTTTTCTAAATCAAACTCAATAAGCAAACCCTTGATCCAACGTCAAGCGGACCTTTTCAAAGTAAATTCAAAAACACAATAAATACGATTAGGATTGTACGTCATGAGCCTTAAGTGGTAAAGAAGGGATGAGACTGAAGCTTTCCTACACTCATTCTGAATGCTTCGAACACAAGACGTTTGGCTTGGTAGTTCGAGGTATTTACCTTTATCCATAGTCTTTAGTGCAATCCGAAATCAATAATACTTTCTTCAAAAACCTAAAAACAATTCAACGCATTCAAACCTTTTGTTTGAGCCTTAGGGCGACACAATTGAAACCCTTCTTCAAGGTAATAAAATCAACAAAACACACAAACATTTTAAACCGACGAACTACGGGGCTCTGATTTACCACTTCAACAAGTGGGCATACGTAGGCACAAGGACCCAATCCTTGGCGAGCACACTAATTTAAAATCCATCTCCACTCCGCAAACCTTTGGCAAGCAAACGTTTGATAAACAACATCCACTTAAGCGCAAACATCGTAGATGGTTCCCATAGAATATCATGGATGTGAGGGGTGCTAATACCTTCCCCTTGCATAACCGACTTCGAACCTGTTCGTGGTTGCGACGACCATTCTTTGGGGTTTTCTCGATATTTTCCCTTTCCTTTGGAATAAATAAAAACCAATGGCGACTCAGTATTTTTCGCGTAGTGACAGCTGGCGACTCTGCTGGGAACACCTCCCTAAGCAAGTCAAGCCTAATCTAGGTTTCTTTCTCGCATGTGTGGATGTTTATTCTTTTGATTACTTGCCTTATTTATTTCCTTTTGCTTTAAATTCTATAATATCTATTATATGGTTCCATGTTTCTATGGTATTAATGGATGGCACTTTGATTGCAAGAAACCTTATGGGAATGACTCTCTACCCGAGTCTAGAGTGGAAACTTGAGATATGAGAGGTTGAGTAGTATGGGCCACCGAGAAGCTTTTATAGTAAGGGTCGATACAAGAACCTCGCTTAGAGTTGATTCTTTTGGAGACATTGATGACCGTCAAGCTTTTGGATTAAGCGATTAATGTCTTCATTAGGATTCATTACTCTAAGGACCTTTGTAGAACATTGAACTCTTGACCAATTAAGATTAATGGTCACGTAGTACGGGTCCCCGAGAAGCTTTTCTCGTGTGGTTCGGTACGAAGATCTCACTCAAAGTAGATTTTCTTGATGGAGTTGTCGACCGGTAAGCTTTTGCTGTAAGTGGCAAACAGTCAAGGAGGTCCATGACTTTGAGACCCTTGTCTAAAACCCGATGTCGATGGTCGCGTAGTGCGGGTCCCAGAGAAGCTTTTCTCGCGTGGGTCAGTACGAAGATCTCACCCAGAGGAGGCTCATTTGAGGGAGTTGACGACCGACAAGCTTTTGTCGTAAGCGGCAAACAACCAAATGAATCAATGACTCTGGGGTCCCTATCTGTAACCCTAGACTACAACCAGTGAGATCTCTGTTATGGAAAGCAATCAGTGTTATCCTCCATCCATATCTCGAACCTGTGATATTATGCCTACTTGTGTGTTCGACCCATGAGAACCATGCTTATGTATCATCCATTCACTCATTCATGCATCATAAAAAATATTCAAACATAATATTCAACCATAATATTCATGCATCATTCTGCATATCATCAGACAAAATCCAGAAAACTTACCATTTAACCCTTCTGTCCATAATCATCCATAGTCAAGCTGACTTCCCAACATTCATACTACATACGCAGTAATCAGAAGTTGCTCATGGATCAGTTGGAACAGAACCAGACTGTTATGAGGGAGGATATGACCACTTTGAAGGTTCATATGGGTCAACTTGTTGAAGCCCTATAAGCTCTGGCTAGGGGACAAGGGGAAATGCGTCAGGCCAATCTGAGAGTCGCCGCCGCCAACCCTGTTGTTGTGACAATACCAATGAATCCGCTAGGAGGAGCTGGTACATTGGTTGTATCTTAGCCGCCGCCCGAAGAGGCCCAGGATATCGAAACGTCACTCAGACATTCAACGTCCCTGTCAATGGGAGAGCTCAACCCGAGATTGACGATCATCATGATGCTTTCTTCGCCACAAGGGCTGATTCAGTTAATGACGCTTTTGGTCCTTCTTCTACTGACCTCGAAAGGAGATTTTGTATGATGGATGAAAGATTCAAGGCAATGAAAGGTCCCGACACCTTTGGATTAGATGCTATCGACATGTGCTTAGTGCCAGGCGTGAAGATTCCTCCTAAGTTCAAAGTTCTGAGCTTTGAAAAGTATTAGGAGGTCACCTGTCCAAAGATACACATTCGAGCTTTTTGTAGAAAGATGGTTGCTCATTCTGATGATGAGAAACTCTTAATGCACTTTTTCCAGGACAACCTTAGTGGGGCTTCTTTGGAATGGTATATACAGTTCGAGCGCACGCATATACGAACCTGGAGGGAACTTGCTGAAGCCTTCCTAAAGCATTATCAGTATAATTCAGACATGGATCCCAATCGGACTCAACTATAAAGCCTTTCTCAGAAGCCGGATGAATCGTTCAAAGAATACGCCCAACGTTGGAGAGATCTGATCGCCAGGGTTCAACCCCCTCTTCTTGAGAGAGAATTGATAGACATGTTCGTGGACACCCTTCAAGGGCCTTATTTTGAAAGAATGATTGGAAGCACCACCTCAGGATTCTCATACTTGGTCATTGTTGGCGAGCGAATCGAGAACAACTTGAAGATCGGCAAGATACAAGATATAGCAGTTGTGGCTAGTGGAGCAAAGAAGTCTCATTCCGGATTCTCAAAGAAGAAGGAATGGGAGACCAATGCTACCAAAATCACTGAAGGGGGAGCGAGAGTTTACCAAATGCCATACTATTTGGTGGTAGCAGTAACACCTAACCCGTATCAGCAGCCAATGTATGATATTCCTACTGGTCCTCCAGCGATGCAATATCAACAACTATACGCTCCTCAACAACCTTTTGCTCCACAACAACAGAACTACTATTAGCAGGGTAGACAAGGACCAAGGAGGCCTCCCAGAAGGTTTGATCCAGTTCTCATGCCGTATGGTCTTCTGCTAGCTTATTTGCTCAAGGATTTGTTGGTTCAGCTAAGGGAAGCTAAGGCTCCGCCCGTACCTCTTCCTCCAGGGTATGACATGAACGTCAGTTGTGAGTATCACTCTGGGACGCCAAGGCACTCGATCGAGAATTGCAATATCTTCAAGCACAAAGTACAAGACTTAATTGACTCAAAGGCTATATCATTTGTGCCAGTTGTTCTGAACAACCTCGTACAGGCAAGCACATCTGCAGTGCCGTAGTCAGAGCAGCAATAGATCTGAAGGATTGGTATCTGTGGGACTGTCCCGTCAGCCTTTTCCATAACGAAGACCCCAAGCAATGAGAGAATAAAGCGAATCATTCCAGCAATCATTGGTTAAATCATGTTCATGTGTGATTTTCTTGATTGTCATTTGTAACATTCATTTGTAATAAACTCGTTTGTTTTTTAATAATAATGACATTGAAATGAATATGCATGTTTTGAATAAATCCATTTGTGGCCACTCATACTTCATTTTGTCAATATCCAACTGTTGGTTTTAAGAGGAGGAGGATGAAATTAAAAACGTGAAATCACTGCTCGTACGCTTTTGAATAAAACCTCGTTGATGATGTAAGGCATTGTTTCAAATCCCAAACACCGGAGGTATAAGGAAGATAATCCCTAGTTAACCCATTTGAGCCAAGGAGTAGGAGTTTCTTTCTATATGCATAAAACCCTCAATCTCAAACCGGGGCAGGGTAGACATCAGTTAGTTTGACCAAACATTCAAAATTCAAAAGAGGAGTGTCCTATCTGAGGATCAACCATGTCTTATCCCTCACAAGAGGTCGAAAACCAAATTCCAAACGGTTGTCCCTCACCCATAGAGGCGCGAGGCAGTTACAACCCCTTCCAAATCAAACGGACAAGTGTCACACGATTTGTTTCAACAAAAAGAATGAACAAAAAGAAAAAAAATCAGAAATCAAAATAAATAAAGCTCGCTAAGTCGAAAACTTGAAAACGAGTGACTTAGGAAAAAATTAGGGCATCCCTGTGGATTGTAAATATGAACCAATTCAGCAAAAAAATAAAAATAAAAAGATAAATCTGCAAAAGAGGAATCAAAAGAAAATCCTTAGCAAGAACAAATTCATGTGGCTACCAAACTAAACAAAAGAAGGTGATTGTCACACCAAAAACCTCATGGGCTCATTAACCATCACTCCCAAATCCCTTTTGGAAGAAGAGCGCTTGTATCGAACTAGCTGAACGTAGGACTGGAGAACATCACAAAGAGCGGGTGGGTTAGGATAGGTTCGAGTCTTATAGCCTTTCTTTCTGAAACCATGAACCAGGCCACGTTACAACCCTCGAAAGACCTAATTGAAGCAAGGTTTATTTCGAAGGCACACTATAGTCAGAACGATCGTGTTAAAACTGACTCCTCAAAAGTTTGCTCATAATTTGTGTTGATATTGATATGACATTCGTTATCAGTGATGCATTCATTATATGTCATAACTTCAGTGAGCATGCTTGGATATCAAAACTGCATAAAAATGACATTGCATTATCATTTCCAAAATGAACTTATCTTACTCGTGAGTAAGCATCTGACATCAAGGGATTTGCCACAATGAACATGAATTGAGGAGCTTGATGATTCAAACGTGTAAAACGTCTGAGACCTCTGTTGAGCAGGGGTAAGCTACGTCTCTTGATCACATCAGTCATAATGTTTGAAGACTTTGTTGAGAGTAGAAAGACAAACTGCTTCAAGATCCAGTCGATCAGAGGCAGTCACGTCGAGAAACCGCTTCAAGATTCAGTCAATCTAAGGTAGTCAAGTCGAGATTCAATCAATCTCTCTAAAGATCAATTAGTTAGGGGCATTCCTTCAAAGATCAACCAACTAGAGGCAAAGTTACTTCAAGGCTCGTACTGGGGCAGGCCACCCCAAGAGCACAAGAAGTCAATCTCCCTGAAATGGTTAATCAGAGGAATGCAGTTCCGAGACACTGAGGGCAGGTCAGATTGCGATAATCCGTGACGAAGTTGCTTCGTAACTAGTGATTGGGGCAATCCGTGCAGATACCTAACAGACTGGGGCAAGATGGTCCTGAGAGAGGAAGGTTTTTTCCTTGCATGGGAAAGCATTTCAGATCTAGCTTGGGGCATCAGAAGGTCAATGTCAGATTCTTCCTCCAGCAATATCAAGAAGTCAGACGTCGGGAAGTCATACGAGACGCAACACACCCTTCATAAATCAGAAACCTTGCAACCCAAGCAAATTTTCCCTCAACATTCATTACACGATACCCAATATTAGGGCATTCATAGACCCTCATATTGTTGCATAAACCTGTCATGAATAATTCATATCATTCTATTCATGCATATCATCCAGCATAACATGAAGCTCTCTAACAAGAAAGAAGCAATCCAAAAACTCCCTTGGCATTATTCAACTGCCCATTTTCGTTGGCATCTTTCCATAATTCACCCCGTTGGCATTAAAAATATAAAATAAATGACCTTTTTGACCCTTGTAAAGCTCCTAGTTGGCAACCCCGACAGGATTTTTCAAAGTCATTCCTTTTTCATTTACCTGTCGTAAGCTTGTTGCCTCCTTCATGGAGATGATTTCATTGAGATAACTCTCCTTTCGTGAGTTTATTTCGTTGCTTAGTGCGTGAAATCATGTCTCCCCCTCGTTGTCTTTCGCACGAGAAGGGTTGTCTCTGCCAAGACTTTGCCTTTTGATTTGTTTTGAAATACCCAATGTAGGTTTGGTGAGTCTCGGGAAGGGAAGCCATATTTCGAAAACTTCATCCCCGCCGTTGTGCCTGTGGGACCCCTTGAGGTTTTCGTGCCTACAACAAAGTGCCTAATTGACATAGCCTGCCAAAGCCCAGACCTTGTTTGGCAAACATCTTACAAAGTCCAATCTCCATTGGCAAAACCCCTTTTTAAACCCAGCTCATGCCTGTGGTGATTCCTATCCCTTTCTAAAAAACCAACTAAGCAATCATCAGTGTCTATCACTTTTTTTCAATACCTGCTGGTATTGATATCCCTTCGCTCATCAATGTCTATCACCTTTTTTCAATACTCGTTGGTATTGATATCCCTTTTCTCCAACCGTAGAGTTATAGATAATCACATTGTTTTCAGTTTCAAATGCTATGATGTTGTTACCTCTAACCCTAGGGTTGAGAGACTATCCTATACCCAATCTCAGAGTTGATGTCAGTTCCTACTCGAACCTCAGAGTTGTTTCTCCTTCCTTATTTCCAACTGCATAGTTGTTGTCTATTTCTCTCATTTCCAACCTCAAAGTTGTTGCTTTTCTCTTATGTCCGACCTCAAAGTTGTATGTTTCTTATTCCCAACCCCATAGTTGATGATAACCTTTCTTATTTGCAGTCTCAGTGTTGTCACCCCTGGTCCAACCTCAGCGTTGTCGCCCTTTTCCAACCTCAGTGTTGTCACCCTTTTGCAACCTCAGTGTTGTCGCCCTTTTTCCAGCCTCAGTGTTGTCGCTCTTTTCCAACCTCAGTGTTGTCGCCCCTTTTGCAGCCTCAGTGCTGTTGTTTAGCATTCTTTTCCCAACCTCTGAGTCGAGCATCTGCTTGTTCCCAATCGCGAAGTTGATTTTTACCATTTTTGTTCCCAGCCTCAAAGTTGAGCAACTACATTTTTCCAACTTCGGAGTCGGTGTATCTCTTTCTCGCCTCAGAGCATACTTTTTCCAACCTTAGAGTTGACGATTACCATTCTTTTCCGGCCTCAGAGTTAAGCATCTACCTTTTTTCACTTTAGAGTGGATGTACCATGTTACCCCCAGCCTCAGAGTTGAATGTCTATATTTCCCCGGCCTCAGAGCTAAACATCTATCTTTTTCAGTCTTAGAGTTGAACAACCACCTTTTTCCAACCTTAGAGTTTACGATTACCTTTTCTCGCCTCAACCTCAGAGCTAAACATTATCTTTTTCCAAATTTGGAGTTGATGAACCTTTTTTGCCCATGGCCTCAGGGTGGAATGGTTGCATGTTTCCCAACTTTCGAGTTGTTGTGTCGTCTTCTTATCCTCTAACCTCAAAGCTGATGTCTATAAACCCAACCTCTGAGTTGACGCCTACTACCTTTGTCCCCGACCTTAGAGTCGATGTCCATCATTATACCCAACCTCGAAGTTGACGCCTATCATTTTCCCAGTCTCAGAACCGATGTTGATCACAATTTGTTTCCAACCACGGGGTTGAGAATGTCCAATTTTACCCCAATCGCAATATTGAGGTCGGGATGTTTCGATCCATAACAATCAATATTGCTCTTACTTCTGTCCCCAACCTCAGAGTTGTCGACCAACTATTTACTTTTCAAATTCCCTATTGTCGTCCTCAATAAGGTCATCTGCCATCCCAAATCCTAGGATTTGCCTGGTGAACCATTCCATAATTCCAAAAAAACAATTACCAAAGAGATATCCCCCAGCGGAAAATTCTTTCTTGGTGCCTTAAAAAAACTTATTAGTAGAGAGAAAAATAATAATCAATCATTTTTTCATTAGCATACTGCATAAATCATGCATATCTAACCATTCATATACCCATCTACCACGTAACATTCCGATTCCCAACAACTGTCATACACAAATCCATTAATCAATTTTAGTTCCAATACCCAAATATCATATCCATTTTACAATTTCTAAATACAATACCCATATTCTACTCATTCTCAATCCAAATCCATTAGTCAATTTTAGTTCCATTTCTAATAACCAATAAACTAAATCCAAATCCATTTCTTTCATCCAATTTAATCAATATTAACTCATTATCCATTCATTTTCCATTTTTAGCCATAATCCATTTTTTTATCCATTCATGTTCTATCATTAAACCCAATTGTCCAATTTCACATTACAATCCATCAACCTTTTGTACAATCCATTTACTAATCCAAATATCCAATCCAATTGTAAACCCATATCCAATTAACTTACAGCTTGAACCCATGTCCAATTATATCCATAACACAAAAAAAACAATTGGAACAAAAGTACAAAGTGAGGGGCATGGCGGTGCAGTACATATGCTAAGCCAATTCCAAAGCGCAAGTACCAGTTATACCAGTAGAAATGCAGCTAAATGAAGAAACGATAGTGAAGGTGCAAGTTGCAAAAGGCACAGTGCAAACGCAGTACACAATCACAAATTGCAGCCAACAGAAGCTGCAAACGCGCAAGCTAGAATCCAAACGCTACAATTTCAAACGCAGCTCAAAGTCAAATTACAACAACAACAACAAGCCGACGACGCACAAGTGAAAGTAAAACTGCGGCATAAAATAACAAACTGAAAAGCCAACACACAACTGCTACGACAAAAAACGACTTAATCCAAAACAACATTCACGCCAACAAGCCAAACGCAGGTAGCTACTGAACGCGGAATCCAAAAGCCTGCATAAACGACACACATGTGCACAGTCCAAAACAACCAAAAACAGAAAACACAGGTGATCAAAACGCATCCAAGCCAACAAGCTAGCAGCACCGAAACTCAGCGCCAAAACCCAGCAGTACCATGAGCGAAGCACTGCAAAAGGCATAACAAACAAACACAACTTAAGCCAAAGCTGCACAGCTGCAAAACGCGGCAAGAAATGAGAGTGAAACGCAGCTTAACTACAAAGCTAACAAATCAAAACGACGATTTCAAAATGCAAGGGCAGCTTGGAATGAAAAAACTCACCAAAATTCACATCAACTTCAAGTCCTATATAAAGACGATTAACAGTGAACCTTGGGGTCTTCTTCTTTTTTTCGCTCAGAAGCTTAACCGCACCGCCTTCTTCCGCTTCCCGCACCTCACACCGACAATTCTGTAGAATCATGATCAAACTCCAATTCATAACCTCTGCAAGATTCGATACCATTCCACAACACACTTCATTCATCTCCAACGCAGTTCATCAGAGCGTCATCCTCAGCAACGCACATCGAAATCACGGTGAAGATTCGTGACGTGCAACCATCAACCTGCACACTGAAATTCGATTCATCACAACAAATTGCTCCACTACGATTCATCACGAAACAGACGTCATAAAAGCGAAAGGGAAGAGGATCGAACAGCTAGTGCAAGGACCGACTACTCGAGCTTCGATCCACCGTTGCCGTCACCAGTAAGATCCTCCATCTCATCGTGTCGTCGATTCATGAGCAGTAGTGTATTGCTAAGTCGGAGCTCGTTCTTTTTTTATTTGATTGCTCGTTTCATTCCGTCGAGGAATCGCGTTAGCGATTCGATTTCGTTTAGGTGGAGAGATTGGTTTCTTGTTTCGTTTAGGAGAGGTTGAAGCGGAGGATGGCGCAATTTGTTTTACCGTTTTGCGTCGCCGCCGCCGTTGGCGAAACTCGACGCGGCTAGGTTCTTTGTCGGAACCTCGTCCTTTTCTCTTCCTCTTGTTAACCGCTGAGCATAGAGACTTGAGGAAGATGATGACAGATTCGTTCCTTCATAACATTCACCGTGGGCTTAGTCTATCCAACTAAAGCCCAAGCATATTTTGGCTTCATACACTCCACTTCACAAGTTCACCCCCTGCGTTTGGGCCTGATCTGCTATTAGGTCCATGCTGCTTCTTTCTTTTGATCCAGCATGCTATTTTTTTTTTGTCTAGGTTTAGTTCTAGGTTTAGCTTAGTTTAATTAGGATTAATTAGATCAATTTCATGACAGTAGATTAATTGTAGAATATGGTGTTGTTATTAATTAGAATTTTAATATGATTTTGATATTAATTATAATTAATGAGATTTTTGTTAATAATTGGGATTCATGTGATTTTGTTATTAATTGGAATTTTGGATAGAATTTTGGTTAATTATTTTGGAATTTGTTTCGATAGTGTTTTTAATTGTAAAATTAATTCTTAATAATGGTTTTAGTGTCAGGATTTTATTTTGATATTATTTTTAATTTTGGAATTTCATTTGATTTTAATAATGTGGTGATTGTTTTGACTTTTAGAATTTCACATGATTTTGAATATGATAATTGTGTGATTTGTGAATTCGATTTAGATTTTGGTTTTCTTGAATATAATTTCTATTTGATCTAACATCTAACATATAACACCTAACTTCTAATTCTTTAATTTTTGCTTCTAACCTTTAAATTTCGCATTCTAACTTCTAATTTTTACAATTCCGCTTCTAACACTTACTTTTGTCATTTACTTAATTTGCTTTATTTTGCTTTATATTACACATTGTACATTCTCACTTCACCTTGAAAACGAACCTATAAATGGATAAGACTTAAAAAATGCAAAAAAGCAAGATAATTCCCTTAGCATGTAATGGACATTGGAATGGACTTAGAGATTGTTGTTAGGACCCTTGCAAGAGACCTTGGATAATTATTCAACCTTAACATGGAAGGAGCATTCAAGAATCAAGAAGAACTTGTAATCTTTTATGTATCTTTTATGTGCTTTCTAGTTTAGGACACAATTGCACACACATGACTTTCTCTTGGACTACCTGACAATGAGACTTTTTTATTTCCTGCACTCCCTTGTACTTTACATGTACCCCTCCCTTTCCGATGTATGCTTTTACTTGCTTTCTTTTATTGCTTTATAACTACTTCTTGGAATTATGAGCGTTCACCATCTCGCAACCAATAAGCAAACCCTTGATCCAACATCAAACAATCTTTTCTAAATCAAACTCAATAAGCAAACCCTTGATCCAACGTTAAGCGGACCTTGGACAATTATTCAACCCTAACTTGGAAGGATAATTCAAGAATCAAGAAGAACTTGTAATCTTTTATGTGCTTTCTAGTTTAGGACACAATTGCACACACATGACTTTCTCTTGGGCTACCTGACAATGAGACCTTTTTATTTCCTACAGTCCCTTGTGCTTTACATGTACCCTATCCCCTTTCTGATGTATGCTTTTACTTGTTTTCTTTTATTGCTTTATAGCTACTTCTTGGGAATTATGAGCGTTCACCATCTCACAACCAATAAGCAAACCCTTGATCCAACATCAAACAGTCTTTTCTAAATCAAACTCAATAAACAAACCCTTGATCCAATGTCAAGCGGACCTTTTCAAAGCAAATTCAAAAACACAATACATACGATTAGGATTGTACGTCACGAGCCTTAAGTGGTAAAGAAGGGATGAGACTGAAGCTTTTCTACACTCATTCTGAATGCTTCGAACACAAGACGTTTGACTTGGTAGGTCGAGGTATTCACTTTTATCCATAGTCTTTAGTGCAAGCCGAAATCAATAATACTTTCTTCAAAAACCTAAAAACAATTCAACGCATTCAAACCTTTTGTTTGAGCCTTAGGGCATCACAATCGAAACCCTTCTTCAAGGTAATAAAATCAACAAAACACATAAACATTTTAAACCCACGAACTACGGGGCTCTGATTTCCCACTTTAACAAGTGGGCATACGTAGGCACAAGGACCCAATCCTTGGCGAGCACACTAATTTAAAATCCATCTCCTCTCCGCAAACCTTTGGCAAGCAAACGTTCGATAAACAACATTCACTTAAGCGCAAATATCCTAGATGGTTCCCATGGAATACCATGAACGTGAGGGGTGCTAATACCTTCCCCTTGCATAACCGACTTCCGAACCTGTTCGTGGTTGCGACGACCATTCTTTGGGGTTTTCTCGATATTTTCCCTTTCCTTTGGAATAAATAAAAACCGATGATGACTCTGTATTTTTCGCGTAGCGACACCCGATATTAGAAACTTAATAGTATGTGGTCCACCAGACCTTAAACAAAACTCTATTACCAAATGAAATTCTTCGTGTTGATGAAGAAATGAGTAAAACTAGTTTAACAGAAATTGAATATTGCTTGAAGAGTTAGATACTAACCCTAGCAACTAACTCAAACAACCTTGATACCTAAAATAGCAAGGCATAGCCTAACGTACATAAAATTGTCATTACTTTATCAATAGAATGCAAGTTGCAAGAATGAATGAGCTTAGTTTTGTGGTGACTTGAGCTGCAGGCAATATGTAATGAGCTTAGTTTTGTGGTGACTTGAGCTGCAAGCAATATGTTTAACAGATATTATCAATAACCTACTTCAATTCTGCGAAGATAAGGCTTTTTTGCAACATTGAAGGATATTATCAATAACCTAATTCAATTCTGTGAAGGCATAAGGCTATGTTGCTATAAATTACAAACTTATGGATTGTCTAGGACATGAAAACAGCAGGGAGTGGACGCGTGTTTCTACAGTCACAGGGATAAATATGTTCTTAAGGAGTGGAAGTGGGCTTCAGGAGAATGGTTAAGATAATAGGTTGGAAAATCTTTGAAATATTGATGTGCATTTTTTGATGACTCAATTGGATGGGGCACTTTGTTGTAATGTATTTTCAGCCTGCTGGGAGCATATCTTATACTTGTATCTGAGCATAAATTATTGCTTGCTCAAATATGAATAAAGCTACAAATACATATCAATTAATCAACTCATACCAGACACCATAAACATGAATTTAAAGGTTTAATAGCTACTTTCACTCAACTTCCTAACATTCTTTGGTTCTGATATATAAAAAGGGATGCTGTTTTTGTTTCATATGTATCTATTGGTTGGCATGTTCCATTGAGGAGCTAAATGGTTTAAAAATGGATTTTAGAAAATTGAGATCCAGATCTTGTTTGAAATGTAATGAAACTGAGTAGCAATAAGCATCACCAATTTTAATAATTGCAATGATGAGTGGTATGTGTCAGCAGAGGAGACAAATTAATTGATGATTAATGATGTTTTCTGATTGCCAACACTAGAAGGACATGCCAGTTATAATCATCATGCACCTAAAACACATTTCAATAATATAAGCATCTTGCAGTATCACTAACAAATTCACAATGTTGGGTTGACGTGTGACATGCTTACCATATTCAAAGGAAAACTCATGCAAGCACCACATGCTCTACACCATCATTAACAAGTGCTACCTATTTTATTTCTTTATTACTATATGATATTAATAATGAGTAGGTCTTATATAAAGAGAGGTTCAAGGGCTTGGTAACATCACACAAACATTCAGCTTAACAATCATCTTAGGAAACGAAAAAAAAGAAGAAACAACAAATTAAAGAGCAATTAAGATGGCAAGCAAGTACCATGTTCGTTCAAATAGTTTTCCTTCTCAATCTCATCCAAGCTCTACAAGAATTGAACAAGAACTCAACAAATTCAAGACACGGGAAGCCACATCTACATCTGATTCAATTACCAATGGTCTTTCCATGCTTGAAGATTTGTATATCTCTTTGGAAGATCTTCTCAATATGGCATCAATACAAAAGGTCATTTCTCATCATCAAGGTGAGAAATTCGTGGAAGAGTTGTTGGATGGTTCAATTAAAATTTTGGATATTTGTGGCATCACAAGAGACACCTTGTCAGAAATTAGAGAAAATGTTCAATCACTTCACTCTTCTCTTAGAAGGAGAAAGGGAGATTCAAGCATTGAAAACAGTGTATCCGAATATAAATTCTTCTCAAATAAGATGAAGAAGAATGTCACAAAACTTATCTCATCTTTAAAACATATGGAATGTAAATTTGGAGCTTCCTCACTTTTAAATCAAGATCAAGACGTTGTTGTCGTGATAAATGTTCTTAGAGAGGTCATTGTAATGAACATGTCTCTCTTTCAATCCATTTTGTCTTTCTTGGCTTCCAAGTCAAAGGCAATCAAATGGATGAAAATGGCAAAGTTGGTGCATAGAAAGGAAGTATCGTGTGAAGAGAATTTGGAGAGTTTCAATGAATTGCAGTGTGTAGAAGCATCTTTGAGAACCCTTTTAAGAGAAGGTTCTGATGCTTCCAAGATGCGGGCAACACATGAAAGTTTGGAGGCTTTGGAGAATGCAGTTGAAAGGATAGAAAATGGTTTGGAATGTGTGTTTAGGCGTTTGGTGAAATCTAGAGTTTCTCTTTTGAACATCATGACTCAATAGTTTGTTGGGTCTTTATTTTCTTTCCAAAGCATCCAAATTTTATGGATCAGCAGAGGATTTTTTTAGTCTAATCCTTTTGTATAGATGCATATACAATTCAATAGTAATACAGTAGGATGAAATACAATGAAAAGTTTATTACCCTCTACTTATTTCATGTGATATTTTCTCCATCTTTTCTTGTCTCTCATTAAATAAAAGACTTCAAATAACGATATAGTGACCGACAAGCTATTAAACAACGTTAGAAACTTCATATATTCACCTTCCTTTATGGTAATGCTTTTGAAGATAAAATTTCTTTAACTTCATATATTTAGCACCCCCTTTGCTTTAATAGCTCCCAAATATGTGTTTCTAGATTTCCGAGGGATGCTTCTGTATTCTTGTTAATAGTATTCAAGATCACTCTGGTTTCTCTATAAATCCTTTGGTAAAGTATGTATGTATTCCAAATCATCAAGATTATGCGAAGGACAAAGTTTTATCATTAATTTATATATTTACCATGCATCATAGAGACTGGGTGTTCCTTGCTCGAATTCGGTTATGTCAGTAATAACATTGTTCACAAAGTAAAATATTACCAAAAACAACTTCTCTAAATCCACCCATGTGGTGATAGTTTTCTTGGGAAACACTCAATCTAATCTTGAGCTCTTCCAATCAGTATTATTACAAATAGTCACAATTTCTTATAATTTATAATTTAGGTGTTAAAAATATAGCATTAGAAGATACACTTTTTCAAGAGGCACGACAGATCAAGGACACCCAACCATCATGGAACATCAGATACCAAGGATCATGGATCATAATATCTATTGATATATGTCTCATGAAAGACGGATTATATAGTATATACCCTAGAAGCATACTATAAAGACCGAGGAACTATTCAATCTCAAGTACAAGTTATTCTAAAATCCTAAGCAATCTCAAGTACAAGTTATTCTAAAATCCTAAGCATATCACTTATGATCGTTAGTGACTTGATTGTCCTAAATTTTGCGCGTACGCCTTCCAACAAATGGGCACACTACAAAGACCGTCATACCAGAGCTCTTCACCAAATTTATTGTCATTGATCGGTGTATTTTAATACATTATCTTTTAATTTGTGCTAATACTTTTATATGTCTTCTTGAATTATTTTAATTACTTTTAATAGGTTTTTGGAAATTGAGTTATGCTTATTTTTTAAATGAGTGCTTATTTTCTGAATAAACCGTTATTTACACATTCTACCTGTACAAGTCATAAATTGAGCTACGAGAATCAAATTAATGCGTTCTAATATGCGTTGGAAAACTGAGAGGATAAGCTACAAGTTTTATGTTGAAGTCAGAAGTAAATTCGGAGTTCATAAAAGTCCTATAATTTGTTTTCAGTTCAGACTTACAAAAATACTTAGTTTTTGGGCCGGTTTTGTATTTTTTTGAGTCGGTTGCTATTAGACCCGAATTCTATTGCTCTATTTAAATAAATTAGTAGTTTTATGATTCATTATTCAGCATTTGCGATATAGAAAATAGGGCATACGGATTCTATGGAGAGCTAATTCCCATATGGTTGATCTGTTCTATTTGAATTCCACTTTAAGGTTTTTATAAATTTCAGTTTAATTTTGATTTCTTTTCAATTCTTCCTATAAACTCGCTTGCTTAATTCGATTGTTGTTTATATGATAGAGTTGATTAAATTCTATTTTTTGTATGATCCTTAATTATAATCACGTTAGCGTAACTTTTTTGTTATCATGTTTGCTTAATTCATGATTGCTTAAATTTGTTTGCTTAATTTGAAAATTAGGAAGACACATCATATTATATCAATTGCATTTGCCAGTGGGTATTGTAATCGAATATGATCAAATCCGCTTAGGGAATTGAAATTATAAGAATTGATGATAAGTCAGAAATCAATACAGTATATTAACTTATTTATCAATTTTGTTTTTACCTTAATCATCTTCGATTTAAGTTCTGAACCTAAAAAAAATCCTCATTGTTACGATCGTTTGGTTAAAACATTCAAGAGTCCTTATGATACGACTCGAGTGTCGCTTCTATTTTACTACCCTTTTAAACTCGGTTTTGACATGTGTGCGATAGATGATCAAATTGGCGCCGTTGTCGGGGACTCTCTGTTTATTTTAACCAAATTTGGAATCCTAGTTTAGAGTTTTGTTTGCAATTTTTTTGTCTTTTGTTTTTGTTTTTGTTTGTTGATTCTCAGAGTTGCAGTATAATGATGTACTCCAGCCTATCAAATGACACTCTGTAAGCTACTATTTTGAATCACTCTGAATCTTTTCCATAAATTCAGAAATAACTCGATAAACAGTATTCACTTAAAAGATATTTTTAAGTGAATTTGACTCTCAAAATCGCAAATTTCTTGTTTTTCTATTTTATTTGATTTATTTTCTATTTTTCTATTTTTAAAAAACTTCAGAAAAAATCGTAGAGTCCTATTTTGATTTTATTATATTTTTAGTTATATTTCCAGATTTTATTTTATTTTAATGGTTTTTCATTTTTTCCAATTGTTTTTCTTATTAGGAACATTGTTGGTATTTTCATAATTGTTGTATTGCTGACCCATGATGCATGGCTACTAGTGATTTTGAGTTTGTGTTATCCCATAATTTGTTTGATTCTAATTTTGAGTTTGATTATTATAATATGGCTGAACAAAGAACCTTAAGAGAACTTGATGTATCAGATTCACTTTTTGTTGATTTTCCTTCTTTATCTGATTTTGATGACATCTATACTTGTGATGTTTATACTGATACTCACTTATGTTCAGTTTGTACGAAATTGAAGCTGCTTTACAGGGTGAGATTTCTTCTAATATTTCTTATGAGATTTCTACTGGCAAAGTTGATGTTGCATATGTAAATGTAGCTTTTACTGCTAAAATTTTGTCATCCATTTAGCAACCACATGCTTTAGAGCTAAAGCTACTTCATATGTTTTTAGAATTTAATGAAAATTTGTTTGTAATAATTTTATTTAAATTTGAATATGAACATACAAAAAATGTCCCAGGTATTAAAGAAACATAAAAAGGAAATTGGGTGAACCTTGAATGACATTCCTGGTATTAGTCCGTCCATGGGTATGCACATAATCTTACTTGAAGATAAAGCAAAAGCAGTGAGGCAACCCCAAAGGCGGTCTAACCCCTTTATTTTGAATATTATAAAAAATGAGATCTATATTGCACCGAAGTACAAAGAGAATACCATTTTCACTTGCACACTCGACACTTTTACATGTAGAAGAATGGTCTTTGATCCTAGAATAAAAAGTAAAGACACTGATAAAAAAATTCAAATTCAATGGACACTGCCTCAAGCTATTCCATGAGAACCCCAAATTAGAAGAGGAAACTATAAAAGAGATCTCATTGTGAAATGTTATTTATTCAGTAATTTATCTGTCTTGACTCCTCAGGGTGTGTTATTTCCTCTCTCTCATCTCTCTTATTTTATGCTTGTTTCTTTAATTGAGGGAAATGTGAGTTTTAAGTGTGGGGGAGGGATGTCATTTAATTTTCTTGTTTTGTTTTCTTCATTTAATTTTGTTGTTTTATTTTCCTAAAAAAATTATGCATGTTTTTCCGTTGGATTTTGGGGTTATAAGCGTAAGTAATTTCTCCCTTCTTCTGATGAAAGATTCATGGTGTGATGTGAGCGATTTGATGTGCATTCTTAGTATGATAAGTAGGACTAAATTCTGAATTGTGCATCATTTATGATAGATCATTAACCTTTGTGATATTTTGAGTCTAATAATGGATAACATTCTGTCATACCCCAAAATTTGCCCATTAATATTTCAAGACCTTTTTTCAGGGCACTCCGACTCATTTTATGACACTGATCTTAAAGGAACGAAGGCCCAGCTCACGAATGACCCAAACTGGCCTGTTCGCTACACGCTCGCCTAGTGATAACATGAAATTATATTATATTTTAGGATTTAATTCAATTAAATTTTATCATTATTTATTTCAGTTCGCTTTATGTTGTTAGATATTACGCGGTATTTTCTTCCTATTTGTCTCAGGTGGCTTATTGGGAAGCACAAGTAAAAATGGAGGAAAAGAGGTGCAAAAAGGAGAGAAAACGAACCAAATAGCAAAGCCCAGCCCAAAGCGCAAGACACAAATGCTGTGCCTGTGACGGACGTCACAAAGGGCGTGACGAGCGTCACGCAAAACAGCCTTGTGACGAACGTCACACATGGTGTGACGAACGTCACACCATCCCCCTACTTTTTGGGCGCAAGTAACGCCTCAGAGACTTGAAGAGACGTTAAGGAGTGTTGGGCCCTATATCCACGCCATGCAATTAGCCACGTTGAAGACCTTTTGGCAGCAGGCAGTTACTTAATGACACCAATATAAATAGCCACTTTGAAAACCTAAAAGGGGGGGAAGCTTTTCCACATTTTTTCCTTTGCCGTTTTCACTTTTGCATATTTTCTTTTCCAGCAGCTTAGGCATTGTTTTTCCTACGAGTTCTACACTATTTCCCTTGCAATTTCCTATTTCCTTTTTAGCATTTAGTTAATTCTTTTCGCACAAATAGTTTATTTCCTTCGTTGAAGAATCCAAGAACAAATCCTACCGGCTTGTGGTGGAGTGTTCAGGACTACTGTTTAACTTATTCCGAGTAACCCTAAAGGAAACCCTGAAGGAAAAGCCGGCGGCACCGCTCCATTCGATCCGATTGGCCAATTCAAGGTTGCAATTCAATTGCAAACAGGTTTGCGTTACTATCGCCGCTTTATGTTCCGAATTCACATGTGATACCATAATTGAATGCATAAATATATTTGAGGTTTTGCATGTGGACTTAAGTATGCCTGGATACCTTAAATTGTTGTAATGGATGCCGTTGTTTTTTCGCTCTTTTTGATCTTTGCCCATCTGACCTGTTTTATCATAACCATGCTCTGTTTACCTGATACTATTGCTGCTTTGGTGCAACTCTTGATTGCATCCTGATTGGTATTCTAACCCGTTTGCTGAATTTTGTAAAGGCTCACATATCCCAGGAAAAGAGTGCTGTTTAGGCCTTCCACTTTATTTGTGGGATACCCTTGTGAAGAGCTGCCCTACATTGCTTAATTAATTTTAATTAATCAATTTTAATGTATTAATTTTAATGTATTATTTTTAATGTATTGATTTTAATGTGGGGATTCACCCTAATTACTTAATTAACTTTAAAACATGGACTTTAAATATGTGATCTTGGACCTCTCTTTTGCCCTACGGTATTACGGTATAACGGTCATGTCCCGCGAATATGGGGATACACTTAGCAATGGCCCTTCGATTAAATCATCATAAAAAATAAATCATAGTCCCTCGGATGTTGCCTTCGAATATATGATTTCGTCCCTCTATGACCCTTCGGTGTAGCCTACGGTTAAATGATGATCGTCCCTTCGAATGCTAAGGTATCCTTACAACTGCTGCCTTCAATGACCTATCGATGACCCTACGATGACCCTTAAACATCCAAAGAGTAAAATTACTTACTTCTCAATAGTAAGGACAGTTTTACCCTCATAAGGATAGGAAACGTTCATAACGACCTTAGGAAGGTATAACTCTCAATTACTGGATCATAACCTAAAACATTTTCCACCCCTCACACTTTGCAAATCCTAGAAAATCACCACTTGGTATACATTCATACTAGAATCATTACCAAGTTACATTTTTCTAAACCGTTTTCAAAATCAAACGAGATAAATACTTTGTATACATTCATACGAGAATCATTACAAAGTTAAACTCTCTTTTCGAAACATTTTTTAAACAATTCACGAACACTTTTCAGACAAAATTAAAGTGATCCAGCAATTAAGAGCCCATGGATAACCATGGATACAAAGGGTGCTAATACCTTCCCTTTGTATAATGTACCTCCCGAACCTAAGAATCTAAATTAAGGTCTTTCCTGTTCTTTTTCACCTTTCCTTATTGGATAAAAGAAAAGTCGGTGGCGACTCTTGCTATCCGCGACATTGCGATAAAAAGCAAAACACCCAAGTCAGTTCACCGTATGACAGAACTGGCGACTCTGCTGGGGACAATAAAGAGAGGTTACCTTAAAAAACAAGATCACTTATTTGAATTGTTTGATTTACTCTTAAGGGATTGCTTGGGTATCCTATGCTTGAGTGAAAGATCCTACACCCGGATCTAGTGTACCTTAGGTAAGTAGCAATAGATCATCGCGACTATCCGGCGTATACTGGAATGGTTAAAATGATGGCTACGGTTAATGTGACACTTTGGTTGTCCTGATGTTCCTCATGTTACTTGAGGAAAATTTGGCTTCCGCGTGGTGTCATCAAAGCATTAACCAGACTTTTAGAACCCTAATTGACTCATCCTGGCCATTAGAAAGTAGTGAGATAACTGACTTCGGTTCCGACTGGGGTTGGTTGAGACTCGATACTACACTCTTTGAGATTGGACTTTAGGGAAGCTTCGGTCAACCACTTGGTGTTGCACTGAAGTGGACTTAAGGAAAGGTCGATGATTTGAGATCCTTTTAGAACCCGGTTACTATTCTAGGACAGGTTGAACCAACCAAACTTCAGTGGGGGGGGGGGGGTACTTACCTATGGAACTCATGCAAGCCTTAAAACCTAGGAATGATGGTTGTGTGACTTGTTTGTGCTTGTTATTTATTTAACCTCATAACCTCATAACATCTTAACATCATAACATCATGACATCATAACATTGTACTAACCATGTCAAGGACTTAGGGATTTAACTTTGCTCTGTTTTGTAAGGCTATGGCTCCCAGGAAGACCATCCGGATTAATCTTGTAGCAATCTCTCCTCAACTCAAGGATTTAGTGTCAGAACTTCCCGATCATGCGCAGTTCATCAAGAGACATGGTTCTCTTCTCAATTTAGTTACCACTGGGTTCAAAGAAGATATGATGAGAGTTTTATTCCAGTTCTTCGACCCTAAACATCATTGCTTCACATTCCCAGATTATCAGTTGGTACCCACATTGGAAGAATTCTCCGGACTGCTTGGGATACCTATCCTTGATCAAATATCTTTCAGTGGTTTAGAAAAGGTTCCGAAGTCTGAAGAAGTTGCCGCAGCTTTACACATGACGAAGTCCGACATTGAAACCAATTGGGTAACAAGGAGTGGAATTAAGGGTTTACTTGCCAAATTCCTGACAAATAAGGCCCGAGAATTCTTAAAAGTTATGAATGTCCGTGCTTTCGAAGACATCCTGGCATTGCTAATCTATGGCTTGGTGTTATTCCCTAATCCAGACCAATTCATAGACATGAATGCTATTAAGATATTTCTCACTCATAACCCTGTACCTACCTTGCTGGGAGACATTTTGCATTCCCTCCACACTCGTACCATGAAGAAGCAAGGGACTCTCATGTGCTGCATACCTTTATTGTCTAGGTGGTTTATTTCGCACCTTCCCCAATCAGTCTTGAAGAACGAGCAGAATTTGAGATGGTCTCAAAGGATAATGTCGTCTCTCCCACCCAGACATCTGTTGGTGTCCTCAGTTCAAGGAAAATGTTACCATCATTGACCGTTGTGGCGAGTTCCCTAATGTACCACTCCTAGGAATAAGAGGAGGTATTACTTATAATCCTGCTTTAGCTCTGCGACAGTTTGGTTGTGCTCGAAGAGATGGTCCACATGAAATGATCATCGAAGGCATTGTGTTCGACTATGACAACGACTCCCAAGGCCTCCGTCAAAGATTTGTACGAGCTTGGGGCATGGTGAAGAGAGGTACGTTAGGACAGAAAAATTCTATTCCTATGGAACCTTATCTCAGATGGGTACGCGCCAGAGCTCGTGAACTTGTCATGCCATATCTTGCAATCGGACCTCAGATTGTCGAACCTGAAGCTGAAGGAGGTGCTCCTCAGATCATTCCTTATCCAGATATGCCTACCAATATTGAGGAACTAAAGAGATTCTGGATCCAGTTGAGGGAAGAAAGGGATACTTTCGAGACTCAGTTCGTCGCAGAAAGGAAGAAAGTGTTAGAACTTACCAGTCAGCTTAATGAGGAACGAAGACTCAACGCGTATCTTCGCCCAAAAAGAAGTCGCCCCTGGGAGACTTGAGCTTTCATTGTATTTTTATTATTATTCCTTTTGTAATGAACATTGGTCAAAGAAATTAGCAATAAACATCTCTCTTTTGTTGGTGATTTACGCAAAGTTAAATTCCAAAAGTCCTTGAAAACATTTCATGCATTGCATAACATAACATAGCACTGCATAACAGGTATTCTACAAGTTCAATGTTCTCACGGTCTTCATTGCAAACAGAAAAATGGATCTCGAACAAACTGTCAAAGATCTCCAGACTCAGAATGCTCAATTCAAGGAGATGATGCTAAGCTTATCCAAGGGGCAGGAGGAACTGAAGGCTTTTTTGCTCGAAAAGAAGAAAGATAAGAAAGCTGTGAGTTTCATTAACCCGGGAAGAAGGCGTAAAGGACAGGCCGCAGGAGTCAAGTTTGGAATCCCGAATGGTCCAGAAGAGGGGGCGGAGAATGATTCAGAGGAAGAGAATGCTGATTTCTCCACCCTGAGGATGACGATGAAGATTATGAAAATGAACAGTACTCTCCAAGAGATGATAAGTACAAGTTGCTGGAAGAACGTATGCTAGCTATGGAGGGTCAGAAGGCGCCCGGTCTGGATTTCGAAAGTTTGGGTCTGGTCTCCGATGTGACCATTCCTCGCAAATTCAAAATCCCCACTTTCACTAAGTACGATGGTGCGTCTTGTCCTCAGATGCATCTGAGAGCTTATGTGAGAAAGATTCAGCCGCATACCACTGACAGGAAGCTATGGATCCATTTCTTCCAAGAGAGCTTATCTGGCACACAGTTGGAATGGTATTATCAGCTCGAGAGCTCTGACATCCGCACCTGGACTGATTTAGCAACAGCTTTCTATAAACAGTACCAGTATAACTCTGAACTAGCACCTACCCGGCTACAGTTGCAGAATATGACTATGGGATCTAAAGAAAGCTTTAAAGAATATGCTCAAAAGTGGAGAGATTTGGCTGGCAGAGTCAAACCCCCTATGACTGACAGAGAATTGGTGGATATGTTCATGGGCACACTGACCGGCCCATTCTACAGCCATCTACTGGGAAGTTCTTCATCCGGTTTCACTGAACTTATATTGACAGGTGAACGTGTTGAAAGCGGCATCCGAAGCGGAAAGATACAAGCGGCTACCTCTGCAAGTACTAAAAGGTCCTATCAGGGGAGGAATGAATCAAATGCTGTGTACGGTCAAAAGGGTCGTAACAAGAAAAACCGTGACCACGACATTGGAGCAGTTACGATTGCAGCACCACCATCTCGAAACTTCCAGCCCAAACAAGACAGGCCAAGAAGGCAGTTTACCAGGATCAATATGACCTTGGCACAGGCACTGCAGGGAATGCTAAAGGCAAATTTGATCACCCTCAGAGATCCTCCTACGAATCCCAACACTACCTCTTCTCGTTATAATCCCAATGCCAGGTGTGCATATCACTCCGATAGCCCCGAGCATGATACAAACGATTGCTGGTCATTGAAGAATAAGATTCAGGATATGATCGAAGCTGGAGAAATTGAGTTTGAGCCTCCGGAGACTCCTAATGTCATCACTGCTCCTATGCCTAACCATGACAAGACGGTTAATGCCGTGGATGATGACGATCACGTTTCCAATGTGGCGGACTTAACATCTCCTCTCCCGATCATAAAGAGGAATTTATTGCAAGCTGGTTTATTTCCAGGTTGTGCTGAAGATTGCAATCTCTGCATACTCCGGCCCGAGGACTGTTTGAAATTGAAGAATGGTATTCAACGGCTGATGGACGATCGTACAGTTCTCTTCAAAAGGATTCCTAAGGCGGAAAACCCTATTGAAGAAATATCTGTGATTGCTAAGTCCAAAGTTCCAGTGAAGATTACCGCTACCAGGGCGCCTGTGAAGATTACTGCTGAGCCCAGGGTTGCTCCCCTAATCATTACTGCACCTGGCCCGATCCCGTATTCCTCAAGCAAAGCTATTCCGTGGAATTATGGCGGTGATGTTTACGTCCATGGCGTGAAGCAAGTGGATAATGCTGCTAATACTAGTGGCATTGTTGGGACTAGTAAAATTACTCGAAGCGGAAGGATCTTCTCTCCAGAAATCTCACCTCCTGTCCTTGAAACTCGAGGAAAAGAACCAGTCAATCCTTCTCAGTCAGAGACACCGGTCGAAGTTACTCCCGAAGATGTTGCCAAACAAGAAATGGAAGAAATGCTGAAAATCATTCGCAAGAGTGATTTTGATGTTGTAGAACAGTTGGGGCATACCCCGTCTAAGATCTCGATGTTATCCTTATTGTTATCTTCTGAACCTCATGCCAATGCATTGATAAAATTCTTGAAGACCGCTCATGTACCTCAGGAGACATCTGTCGATCAGTTCGAACATTATGTTGCTCACTTGGCTGTTGACAATGGCCTAGGCTTTTCCGACGCTGATCTGACACCAGCAGGAAAGAATCACAATAAAGCCCTGCATATCTCCATTGAGTGTAGGGGAATCACTTTGTCTCATGTGTTGGTCGATAATGGCTCTTCCTTGAATGTGCTGCCAACAGCTGTGCTGGATAAGCTGGACTGTAAAAGCATCGAACTGAAACCTAGTGACATTGTGGTACGTGCTTACGATGGTGCGAAGAGTGTTGTCCATGGCGAAGTAGTCCTCCCTATCAAGATAGGACCTCAAGTCTTCAATACTACCTTCCATGTAATGAACATTCGTCCTGCCTATTCCTGCTTACTGGGACGCCCTTGGATTCATGGGGCAGGCGCTGTAGCCTCGTCTCTCCATCAAAAGTTGAGGTATCCCACAAAGGGCAAAATTGTCACCGTGTGTGGAGAAGAAGAGTAGATTGTCAGTAGTGTGCATACCTTCAGATACGTCGAGATGGATGGTGAATTCATTGAGACTCCTTGTCAGTCATTTGAAATAGTTCCTCCGACCAATCCTGTCCTTAAGCCAACTTCCTGTGTACCCAAGGTTATTCGTGCTCCTCCTGCTGTGATTTCTCTGAAGGACGCCCAAGCCGTGGTTGAAGATGGTGGTCGTACTGGCTGGGGTCAATTGATCGACGTACCGTACAAGTCTGACAAATTTGGCCTGGGGTTTAGCTCCGAGAAGGTAGCCAAGAGTCAAATTAATGTTGTAGAAGACGCTGACAGCGATTGCGACCTGGATAGCTGGATTTTCCCGACAATTGGCGACGGACTCAATAATTGGAAGGCTGAAGACACTATCCCGATCTCCTTTAGTCAGGAGTAATTGTTATTGTCTATTTTAGTTGCAAATTTTTGTTTTTTTACAATTGAACTTCTCCAAGCATTGTGTCTATGCCCGGGGCACAATAGCTAATTTGTTAAGGGTTTTGTCATCTTCATAAGCATATTCATATTCAATAAATCAATGGACTTTTTGCATCCAAATATTGCGCTCTTTATCTTTTCTGTCATCTTCCAAACGAGCTATGTTTTCTTACACACACTCACGTAACGAATTGCAGATCCATACCCACTCTTGATCCTGTTGACAATAGTTCTACTACTGTTCATTATGACTTTGAAAATCCGATCTACCAAGCCGAGGATGGAAGTGAGGAAGATTGCGAAGTACCTGGAGAACTTGCCAGACTGTTACTGCAGGAAGAAAGGACTATACAGCCGCACGAGGAGTCAGTTGAGACTGTAAATCTGGGTACTGAAGTAAACAAGAAAGAAGTCAAAATAGGAGCAGGCTTGGAAAACAGTGTCAAGAGAAGGTTGATTCAGATGTTGCATGACTATGTAGAGGTTTTTGCTTGGTCTTATGAAGACATGCCAGGACTGGATACCGATATAGTAGTGCATCGACTGCCAACGAGGGAAGATTGTCGCCCTGTTAAGCAAAAGGTTCGTCGCATGCGTCCTGAAATGTCTGAGAAAATCAAAGCCGAGGTGATGAAACAATTTGATGCAGGTTTTCTGGCTGTTACTTCTTATCCTCAATGGGTTGCTAATGTGGTACCAGTGCCGAAGAAGGATGGTAAGGTGCGAATGTGTGTAGATTATCGAGACCTGAATAAAGCGAGTCCCAAGGATGACTTTCCACTCCCGCACATTGATGTTCTGGTGGATAACACCGCTCAACACAAGGTGTTCTCATTCATGGATGGATTCTCAGGTTACAACCAGATTAAGATGGCGCCTGAAGACATGGAGAAAACTACGTTTGTGACGCAATGGGGCACGTTCTGTTATAAAGTAATGCCATTTGGTTTAAAGAACGCCGGGGCAACGTACCAGCGTGCTATGGTGGTTTTGTTCCATGATATGATCCATCATGAAATAGAAGTATATGTGGATGACATGATAGCTAGATCTCATACTGAGGAGGAACATCTCGATCATTTATACAAACTGTTCGAGAGGTTGAAGAAATACAAGTTGAGGTTGAACCCGAACAAATGCACCTTTGGGGTAAGGTCCGGCAAACTCCTGGGCTTTATTGTCAGTGGTAAAGGGATTGAGGTTGACCCGGCTAAGGTGAAGGCTATTCAAGAAATGCCAGTTCCCCGTACGGATAAAGAAGTCAGAGGTTTCTTGGGACGGTTGAACTATATTGCCCGATTTATCTCCCATTTGACCGCTACTTGCAAACCCATCTTCAAATTACTGAGGAAAAATCAAGAGATGATATGGAATGATGAATGCCAAGAAGCTTTTGACAAAATCAAGAAGTATCTTCAAGAACCTCCAATTCTGATGCCACCAGTTGAAGGAAGACCTCTAATCATGTATTTAACCGTATTAGAAAATTCAATGGGGTGCGTGTTGGGACAACATGACGAGTCTGGTCGAAAAGAGCATGCCATATACTACCTTAGCAAAAAGTTTACCGACTGTGAAACAAGATACTCACTGCTCGAGAAAACATGTTGTGCTTTGGCCTGGGCTGCTCGCCGACTAAGACAATACATGTTGAATCATACCACTTTATTGATTTCTAAGATGGATCCTATCAAATACATATTTGAGAAACCCGCTCTCTCCGGAAGAATAGCAAGATGGCAGATGATTCTAACAGAGTACGACATCCAGTATACTACCCAGAAAGCAATCAAAGGAAGCGTGCTAGCCGATCATTTGGCTCATCAAGCAGTGGATGATTACCAATCTATGAATTTTGAGTTCCCAGATGAGGATGTCATGCTTGTTACTGATTATGAAGAACCTGAACCGGATGAAGGACCCGAACTAGGATCCCGATGGACTATGGTTTTCGATGGGTCTTCTAATGCATTGGGCAATGGTGTTGGTGTGGTAATCATTTCTCCCGAGGGTTACCATACGCCTTTCACTGCTAGACTATGTTTTCATTGTACCAATAATATGGCTGAGTATGAAGCATGTATTTTGGGACTCAAGGCTGCTATAGACCGGCGGGTCAAGTTTTTGAGTGTGTACGGAGACTCAGCATTAGTAATCAGTCAGATCAAAGGAGAATGGGACACTAAGCATCCGAATCTCATCCCTTACCGAGAACGGGTGATGACATTAATCCCATACTTTGAAGAGATTACATTCGAACATATCCCACGAGAAGAGAATTAGTTGGCAGACGCATTAGCTACCATGTCATCTATGTTCAGAGTCAGATGGGGCAGCGAAGCTCCCATGATCGCCATTGAACGGTTAGATGAACCAGCATACTGTTGTGAACTTAACACTGAGGGAGTAGAGGAGAAACCTTGGTTCCACGAAGTGAAAAGATATTTAGAAACTCAGGAGTACCCTGAGGGGGCATCTATCAATGATAGAAAATTCCTGAGGAAGTTCTCTGCTAAATTCTTTTTGAGTAATGGAGTATTATACAAACGTAATCATGACTCAACTTTGCTTCGCTGTGTGGATAAAAAGGAAGCAAAAGAGATTATGGAGGACATGCACGGCGGTATTTTCGGGACTCATTCTAGTGGACATACAATGGCCAAGAAGATTCTGAGATCAGGATATTATTGGTCTACCATGGAAGCTGATTGCCACCGTCACTCCAGAACCTGTCATAAGTGCCAGATCTATGCGGACAAAGTACATGTGCCTCCTGCCCCATTGAACGTGTTGACAGCACCTTGGCCCTTTGCAATGTGGGGCATTGACATGATTGGAGAGATTAAACCTACTGCTTCTAATGGACATCGTTTCATCCTCGTGGCTATTAACTACTTTACAAAGTGGGTAGAGGCAGCCTCATTTGCTTCTGTCACCAAGAATGTGGTGGCACGATTCATCAAGAGTAATCTCATTTGTCGATATGGCATCCCTGAAAGAATTATCACTGACAATGGTACTAATTTGAACAACAAGATGATTACTGAACTCTGCACGCAGTTCAACGTAAAGCACCATAACTCTTCTCCATACCGGCCAAAGATGAACGGTGCCGTGGAGGCTGCTAATAAGAATATCAAGAAGATTATACAAAAGATGACGGTGACATACAAAGACTGGCATGAGATGTTACCGTTTGCTCTTCACGGTTATCGCACTTCAGTACGCACTTCGACAGGAGCAACTCCTTTCTCTTTAGTCTACGGAATGGAAGCCGTTTTACCAGTGGAAGTCCAGATTCCCTCTCTAAGAATCATAAAAGAGGCGGGCTTAGATGAAGATGAATGGATTCAGACTCGACTCGATCAGATAAACTTGATTGATGAGAAGAGACTTGCGGCTGTTTGTCATGGACAGATATATCAGAAGCGCATGACCCAGGCATTTAACAAAAGAGTCAAGAGACAGGTGTATCAAATTGGCGACTTGGTAATAAAGCGTATCGTTCTACCACAAGGTGATCCCAGGGGCAAATGGACTCCCACATACGAAGGGCCATTTGTAGTTAAGAAGGTATTCTCCGGTGGAGCCATGATACTTGCTACGATGGATGGCGAAGACTTCCCGCATCCCGTGAACGCAGACATAGTCAAAAAATACTACGCATAAAAGAGACCTGCTAGGGCGACGTACCTAGGCAAAAGTAAGGGCATCCCGGCGAACCAAAAAGGTTCGGGCAAAAATTAGGGATAAACATAAAAAATGTGCACCCGGCAAGTCGAAAACCTGAAAAGGCGGCTTGGGCAAAAAGGGGTATCCTGGTGGATTGAAAACCTGAAAAGGCGGTCCAGGCAAAAATTAGGGATTAAAGCGTATGACTATGTCCCGTTCTCAGACAGCTTCATCCAAGTTCAAAGGACTGAACAAGCTAATCACTTCCATCCGACAGCAGGAGATGAGATGCTTGAAGACATAATGGCAGTAGTGGAATTAAAGTCAATAGGACGTTTTCGGCATAGCTTTCTCTTTGTTTTCTTGACAATTTCCTCTTACTAGGATTTTTGTCTCCTTGTACACAAATTGCCTGTTTATAGGCCTTCTTTCAAAATCAATACAATTTCATTTCCAAAAAGATGCTTTTGTTTTGCTTTCTCTGTTTTGGTTGCGTAAACGTCCATTGATTTAATTTGAATTGATATATGCATTTGAATATGATCAATGTTTACAAAAATACATGCCTAAAATAGAAATGACAATTACTAAAGGACTTCAGGATCGAGGAGAAGGTCTAACCAGACTTTCCAATGAATCTGTTGCCATTTCTACT
Source organism: Lathyrus oleraceus (assembly GCF_024323335.1). NCBI lineage: Eukaryota > Viridiplantae > Streptophyta > Magnoliopsida > Fabales > Fabaceae > Lathyrus > Lathyrus oleraceus. The sequence continues at coordinate 435,963,505 of NC_066580.1, read as the reverse complement.
CCCCGGCAAAGCCAGTCATTCCCAGAAGAGAGTGGCATTACTAGACAAATGGGTCATCTCTTCCACCCCCAGCCAGGCTTCTGTTGAACATTTCTACCATCAGACAGAAATCAAGCATCCCCGGCTAAGAAAGGATCATCGATACCAGTATCTCCCAACCAGAAGATTGAGATTTATTTTCCCCAGTAGAGTCCCCTGGAAGAACTCTTCCGATGCATAATGCATTCATTACATCATTTCATAACATACGCATGCATACATTGTTCGCATTTAGTTTCAGAAGCATAAAACATCTCATGCATCATGACATGGCATGAAGCTAATTTTATTTTTCAGGTTAATTATTCCCCTGATACAGGCAAAACAAAGGTCCATTCAGACGAACATCCTCATCAATTACGTTCAGGATTCAACTACATCTTTCAGATATACTCCATGTCAACATTCGTTCTGACATCCTCCTAACGATGGCATCTATAAGCCCATCCCAGACATTTATTGCAAATATAACATATACAAATACTATCAGATATAGCCTAGCGTACGGTTCATTCTGATTCATCTCAACATATAACTCCTTCCACTCAGATACGATCTAACGGACGATCCATTCTGATCTTCAACTACTCCAACACGGTCTAATGTACGACCCAGTTGGACCTTCACTTCTCAGGTACTGCCTAGCATACGGTCCATCCTGATTCATCTCAACATATGACTCCTTCAACTCAGATACGATCTAGCGTACGGTCCATTCTGACCTTCAATAGCTCAGTGACAGTCTAATGTACGACCAAGTTAGACCTTCAAGCCTCAGATTCGGCTCAAATGCAGTCTAATGTACGACCAAGTTAGACCGGATGCTGCTCAAATACAGTCTAATGTACGACCAAGTTAGACCTTCAAATGCGGCTCAAATACAGTCTAATGTACGACCAAGTTAGACCTTCATTCCGCTCAGATATAGTCTAATGTACGACCAAGTTAGACCTTCATCTGCTCAGATGCTACCTAGCGTACGGTACATTCCGAAGTATAGTCTGGCGTATGACTACCCCCCTTCATTATCAGGTACAGCCTAACGGGCGGCTCAGTCTACAACTCAGATACGATCTAGCGTACGATCCATTCTGATCCGTTACCCCCAGCAGTGTATGACTCATTCGGATTCTTATCTCATTTTGATTCGGCATAACATATTACTCCTCCAACAAATCCGATACGGTCTAGAATACGACCCATTTGGACGTTCTTTCCTCAGATAACACCTAGCATACGGTACATTCTGAGGTGTAGTCTAGCGTACGACTACTTTTCGTCAGATACAGCCTAATAGACGGCCCATTCTGCAGCTCAGATACGATCTAGCGTATGATCCATTCTGACCTGTTATCTCCAGCGGCGTATGACCCATTCTAACTCCCCAGGGAGGTCGACGGCCTAATGAATGACCCCTTATACGGTCTAGCGTATGACCCAGTGACACCCATGACTTCAGATATCTTCTAACGTACGACGTACTCTGAAGCTCTCATCATCAAACTTCCTAGATGGCATCTTTAAGCCCATCTCCGTCAAGACTAACTAATTGACAAGTGCAAATTTTTGGGGCGTTCTAAGTGTTCAATAATCTTCCACCTCCAGACCACGAATGACGTACATACCATTCTGACTCTCTCGATTCAAGAATATTGAACAGGGGCAGCTGTCATACCCCAAAATTTGCCCATTAATATTTCAAGACCTTTTTTCAGGGCACTCCGACTCATTTTATGACATTGATCTTAAAGGAACGAAGGCCCAGCTCACGAATGACCCAAACTGGCCTGTTCGCTACACGCTCGCCTAGTGATAACATGAAATTATATTATATTTTAGGATTTAATTCAATTAAATTTTATCATTATTTATTTCAGTTCGCTTTATGTTGTTAGATATTACGCGGTATTTTCTTCCTATTTGTCTCAGGTGGCTTATTGGGAAGCACAAGTAAAAATGGAGGAAAAGAGGTGCAAAAAGGAGAGAAAACGAACAAAATAGCAAAGCCCAGCCCAAAGCGCAAGACACAAATGCTGTGCCTGTGACGGACGTCACAAAGGGCGTGACAAGCGTCACGCAAAACAGCCTTGTGACGAACGTCACACATGGTGTGACGAACGTCACACCATCCCCCTACTTTTTGGGCGCAAGTAACGCCTCAGAGACTTGAAGAGACGTTAAGGAGTGTTGGGCCCTATATCCACGCCATGCAATTAGCCACGTTGAAGACCTTTTGGCAGCAGGCAGTTACTTAATGACACCAATATAAATAGCCACTTTGAAAACCTAAAAGGGGGGGAAGCTTTTCCACATTTTTTCCTTTGCCGTTTTCACTTTTGCATATTTTCTTTTCCAGCAGCTTAGGCATTGTTTTTCCTACGAGTTCTACACTATTTCCCTTGCAATTTCCTATTTCCTTTTTAGCATTTAGTTAATTCTTTTCGCACAATAGTTTATTTCCTTCGTTGAAGAATCCAAGAACAAATCCTACCGGCTTGTGGTGGAGTGTTCAGGACTACTGTTTAACTTATTCCGAGTAACCCTAAAGGAAACCCTGAAGGAAAAGCCGGCGGCACCGCTCCATTCGATCCGATTGGCCAATTCAAGGTTGCAATTCAATTGCAAACAGGTTTGCGTTACTATCGCCGCTTTATGTTCCGAATTCACATGTGATACCATAATTGAATGCATAAATATATTTGAGGTTTTGCATGTGGACTTAAGTATGCCTGGATACCTTAAATTGTTGTAATGGATGCCGTTGTTTTTTCGCTCTGTTTTGATCTTTGCCCATCTGACCTGTTTTATCATAACCATGCTCTGTTTACCTGATACTATTGCTGCTTTGGTGCAACTCTTGATTGCATCCTGATTGGTATTCTAACCCGTTTGCTGAATTTTGTAAAGGCTCACATATCCCAGGAAAAGAGTGCTGTTTAGGCCTTCCACTTTATTTGTGGGATACCCTTGTGAAGAGCTGCCCTACATTGCTTAATTAATTTAATTAATCAATTTTAATGTATTAATTTTAATGTATTATTTTAATGTATTGATTTTAATGTGGGGATTCACCCTAATTACTTAATTAACTTTAAAACATGGACTTTAAATATGTGATCTTGGACCTCTCTTTTGCCCTACGGTATTACGGTATAACGGTCATGTCCCGCGAATATGGGGATACACTTAGCAATGGCCCTTCGATTAAATCATCATAAAAAATAAATCATAGTCCCTCGGATGTTGCCTTCGAATATATGATTTCGTCCCTCTATGACCCTTCGGTGTAGCCTACGGTTAAATGATGATCGTCCCTTCGAATGCTAAGGTATCCTTACAACTGCTGCCTTCAATGACCTATCGATGACCCTACGATGACCCTTAAACATCCAAAGAGTAAAATTACTTACTTCTCAATAGTAAGGACAGTTTTACCCTCATAAGGATAGGAAACGTTCATAACGACCTTAGGAAGGTATAACTCTCAATTACTGGATCATAACCTAAAACATTTTCCACCCCTCACACTTTGCAAATCCTAGAAAATCACCACTTGGTATACATTCATACTAGAATCATTACCAAGTTACATTTTTCTAAACCGTTTTCAAAATCAAACGAGATAAATACTTTGTATACATTCATACGAGAATCATTACAAAGTTAAACTCTCTTTTCGAAACATTTTTTAAACAATTCACGAACACTTTTCAGACAAAAATATAAGTGATCCAGCAATTAAGAGCCCATGGATAACCATGGATACAAAGGGTGCTAATACCTTCCCTTTGTATAATGTACCTCCCGAACCTAAGAATCTAAATTAAGGTCTTTCCTGTTCTTTTTCACCTTTCCTTATTGGATAAAAGAAAAGTCGGTGGCGACTCTTGCTATCCGCGACATTGCGATAAAAAGCAAAACACCCAAGTCAGTTCACCGTATGACAGAACTGGCGACTCTGCTGGGGACAATAAAGAGAGGTTACCTTAAAAAACAAGATCACTTATTTGAATTGTTTGATTTACTCTTAAGGGATTGCTTGGGTATCCTATGCTTGAGTGAAAGATCCTACACCCGGATCTAGTGTACCTTAGGTAAGTAGCAATAGATCATCGCGACTATCCGGCGTATACTGGAATGGTTAAAATGATGGCTACGGTTAATGTGACACTTTGGTTGTCCTGATGTTCCTCATGTTACTTGAGGAAAAATTTGGCTTCCGCGTGGTGTCATCAAAGCATTAACCAGACTTTTAGAACCCTAATTGACTCATCCTGGCCATTAGAAAGTAGTGAGATAACTGACTTCGGTTCCGACTGGGGTTGGTTGAGACTCGATACTACACTCTTTGAGATTGGACTTTAGGGAAGCTTCGGTCAACCACTTGGTGTTGCACTGAAGTGGACTTAAGGAAAGGTCGATGATTTGAGATCCTTTTAGAACCCGGTTACTATTCTAGGACAGGTTGAACCAACCAAACTTCAGTGGGGGGGGGGGGGGTACTTACCTATGGAACTCATGCAAGCCTTAAAACCTAGGAATGATGGTTGTGTGACTTGTTTGTGCTTGTTATTTATTTAACCTCATAACATCATAACATCTTAACATCATAACATCATGACATCATAACATTGTACTAACCATGTCAAGGACTTAGGGATTTAACTTTGCTCTGTTTTGTAAGGCTATGGCTCCCAGGAAGACCATCCGGATTAATCTTGTAGCAATCTCTCCTCAACTCAAGGATTTAGTGTCAGAACTTCCCGATCATGCGCAGTTCATCAAGAGACATGGTTCTCTTCTCAATTTAGTTACCACTGGGTTCAAAGAAGATATGATGAGAGTTTTATTCCAGTTCTTCGACCCTAAACATCATTGCTTCACATTCCCAGATTATCAGTTGGTACCCACATTGGAAGAATTCTCCGGACTGCTTGGGATACCTATCCTTGATCAAATATCTTTCAGTGGTTTAGAAAAGGTTCCGAAGTCTGAAGAAGTTGCCGCAGCTTTACACATGACGAAGTCCGACATTGAAACCAATTGGGTAACAAGGAGTGGAATTAAGGGTTTACTTGCCAAATTCCTGACAAATAAGGCCCGAGAATTCTTAAAAGTTATGAATGTCCGTGCTTTCGAAGACATCCTGGCATTGCTAATCTATGGCTTGGTGTTATTCCCTAATCCAGACCAATTCATAGACATGAATGCTATTAAGATATTTCTCACTCATAACCCTGTACCTACCTTGCTGGGAGACATTTTGCATTCCCTCCACACTCGTACCATGAAGAAGCAAGGGACTCTCATGTGCTGCATACCTTTATTGTCTAGGTGGTTTATTTCGCACCTTCCCCAATCAGTCTTGAAGAACGAGCAGAATTTGAGATGGTCTCAAAGGATAATGTCGCTCTCCCACCCAGACATCTGTTGGTGTCCTCAGTTCAAGGAAAATGTTACCATCATTGACCGTTGTGGCGAGTTCCCTAATGTACCACTCCTAGGAATAAGAGGAGGTATTACTTATAATCCTGCTTTAGCTCTGCGACAGTTTGGTTGTGCTCGAAGAGATGGTCCACATGAAATGATCATCGAAGGCATTGTGTTCGACTATGACAACGACTCCCAAGGCCTCCGTCAAAGATTTGTACGAGCTTGGGGCATGGTGAAGAGAGGTACGTTAGGACAGAAAAATTCTATTCCTATGGAACCTTATCTCAGATGGGTACGCGCCAGAGCTCGTGAACTTGTCATGCCATATCTTGCAATCGGACCTCAGATTGTCGAACCTGAAGCTGAAGGAGGTGCTCCTCAGATCATTCCTTATCCAGATATGCCTACCAATATTGAGGAACTAAAGAGATTCTGGATCCAGTTGAGGGAAGAAAGGGATACTTTCGAGACTCAGTTCGTCGCAGAAAGGAAGAAAGTGTTAGAACTTACCAGTCAGCTTAATGAGGAACGAAGACTCAACGCGTATCTTCGCCCAAAAAGAAGTCGCCCCTGGGAGACTTGAGCTTTCATTGTATTTTTATTATTATTCCTTTTGTAATGAACATTGGTCAAAGAAATTAGCAATAAACATCTCTCTTTTGTTGGTGATTTACGCAAAGTTAAATTCCAAAAGTCCTTGAAAACATTTCATGCATTGCATAACATAACATAGCACTGCATAACAGGTATTCTACAAGTTCAATGTTCTCACGGTCTTCATTGCAAACAGAAAAATGGATCTCGAACAAACTGTCAAAGATCTCCAGACTCAGAATGCTCAATTCAAGGAGATGATGCTAAGCTTATCCAAGGGGCAGGAGGAACTGAAGGCTTTTTTACTCGAAAAGAAGAAAGACAAGAAAGCTGTGAGTTTCATTAACCCGGGAAGAAGGCGTAAAGGACAGGCCGCAGGAGTCAAGTTTGGAATCCCGAATGGTCCAGAAGAGGGGGCGGAGAATGATTCAGAGGAAGAGAATGCTGATTTCTCCAACCCTGAGGATGACGATGAAGATTATGAAAATGAACAGTACTCTCCAAGAGATGATAAGTACAAGTTGCTGGAAGAACGTATGCTAGCTATGGAGGGTCAGAAGGCGCCCGGTCTGGATTTCGAAAGTTTGGGTCTGGTCTCCGATGTGACCATTCCTCGCAAATTCAAAATCCCCACTTTCACTAAGTACGATGGTGCGTCTTGTCCTCAGATGCATCTGAGAGCTTATGTGAGAAAGATTCAGCCGCATACCACTGACAGGAAGCTATGGATCCATTTCTTCCAAGAGAGCTTATCTGGCACACAGTTGGAATGGTATTATCCACTGACAGGAAGCTATGGATTCAATTTGAAAGGTTGATAAAAAAGAGAAAAGAGAAGAGAAATAATCGCAAGGTTGTTATTGAAAGTGAATGAAGGTTTATTGAGTTCAACTCCCGTAGTTTCTTTCAATTTTATTTTGACCCTTTTAATTTTAGCCTAATACCCCTTAGGATCTATCTCACCATTACATCGGCCAAGTTACAACCCGAATAAAAGTCTTTTTGATCTTGTGTATGTATTTCAATTATGGATGTTAGAGTTTTTTCAAGCTTATGGTAGTGCTAATTTTCATGATGTACTTTGAGTGTAAACAGACAACCTAAACACTTGAGAGTTGAGAGAATTTTATAATGTGAGGATCTTGATGTTTATGATATGCTCTTTAGTAAACTGTCTTCTTATTTGATTTGAATGTCACGAAAAGTTACTCATTAACACCATATTCTTGAAAATTGGAATTATGATTTTGCTTATCATTTGTCATCCTGAAAACCTTTGAAATTTCATGTTCGGTTTTGTTCTTATTTTTCTGTTCTAAATTTTGGATTTGGAATTTTACTCTGAGTGCAAAAGTTTAAGTTGGGGGAATTTGATCAGTGTATTTTAATACACTATCTTTTACTTTGTGCTAAGACTTTTATATGCCTTCTCAAATTATTTTAATTTCTTTTAATAGATTTTTGGAAGTTAAGTTGAGTTATGCTTATTTTCTGAATAAACCATTATTCACGTCTCCTAGTTGTACAAGTCATAACTTAAGCTACGAAAATCAGATTGGCGCGTTCTAATATGCCTTTGAAATCTGAGAGGGTAAGCTACAAGTTTTATGTTGAAGTCAGAAGTAAATTCAGAGTTAATAAGAGTCGCATAATTAATTTCAGTTCAGACTTATAAAAATACTTAGTTTTTGGATCGATTTTATATTTTTTGGGGTCGGTTGCTATTAGGCCTGAATTCCATTGCTCTATTTGAACAAATTAATAGTTTTAGGATTCATTATTCAGCATTCGCGACATAGAGAATAAGGCATACGAATTCTATGGAGAACGAATTCCCATAAGGCTGGTCTGTTGTATTCGAATTTCAGTTTGAAGTTTTTATAAATTCCAATTTAATTTTGATTTTCTTTTCAATTCTTCCTATAAACTTGTTTCTTTAATTCGATTACTTTCATTTGATTAATTTGATTGTTGCTTATAGGATAGAGTTGATTAAATTCGATTGTTTGTATGATCCTTAATTATAATCACGTTAGCGTAGCTTTTTCGTTATCGTGTTTAATTAAGTTGTGTTTGCTTAATTCGCGACTGCTTAAATCTGTTTACTTAATTAGGAAATTAGGAACACACATCATATAAAACCAATTGTGCTTGTCAGTGGGTATTTGTCATACCCCAAAATTTGCCCGTTAATATTACAAGGCATTTTTTCAGGACACTCCAACTTATCTTTCAAGGCACTGATCCCAAAAGGACAAAGGCCCAACACACAGATGGCCAAATCCAGAAAATGGCCCAAACTGGCCTGCTCGCTAGGCGAGCAAAACCTTCGCCTAGCGAACCCTTCGCTATGCCACTCGCCTAGCGAAGCTTGCGAATACCAGAAAATTCTGGGCTTCATTCTGAGCCCATTAGGTCACGAAAAAGCATTATAAATACTAAGGACTTCATTCAGAAAGGGGGGAACGAAAACAGAAGGAAAACGGAGGCGAAAAGCAAACACACGCGGTTGGAAGCTAACCCTGAGAAATCAGAACAACCCTAAAGGAAACCCTGAAGGAAATTCGGCGGCGTCAAGGTTGCCTCCGCCCAATTCGACCCGATTCGCCAATCCAAAGCTGCAATTCCATTGCAAACAGGTTTACGTTGCTACTATTGCATTATGTTCTTAATTTGCATATGGCATTATGTTTGAATTTATGAAAATGTCTTAAGTTTTGCATATGAATTCAAGTATGGATGAATATCTGGAGTGTTTAACCATGTGATCTATGTAATGGATGCCATAAAGTGTGAAGCTTTCCGACAGTATACCGTTATCAAAATCAGAATCCGCAGCCGCTCGCTAGCACATCGCTAAGCGAGCATGCAGCGAGTATTCGCTGAGCCTTCGCTAGGCGAGGCAGCCGCGAACCTGACAGTAGCCGACTTTTCTGTTCTGATTTTTCACTCATGTTTCATAATAGCCATGCATTGTCTACCTGACCCCATTACTGTTGTGATTTCTTTTGAGGTGTAATTCTCGATTACACCCTGATTTGGTATTCTGACATGTTTGCTGAGTTTTGTAAAGGTTCACATATCCTCGGAAAAGGTAGCTTGATAGGTATTCCACTTTATTTGTGGGATACCCTTGTGGAGATTCACCCTAAATTACTTAATCGATTTTAATGTATTAATTTTAATGTGGAGATTCATCCTAATTATTTAATTAATTATAATGCGGACCTAATTACCTAATTGATTACAATTGCCTAATTGATTGTAAAATATTGCCTTTGAATATGTGATCTTGGACCTCTCTTTGTTACCCTACGATATTATGGTATTACGGTCATGTCCCGCGAATGTAGGGATACACTTAGCAAAGACCCTTCGGTTAAATCATCATGCCCCTATAAAATAAATCATAGTCCCTCGGATGTTGCCTTCGAATATATGATTTTGTCCCTCGATGACCCTTCGGTGTAGCCTACGGTTAAATGATGATAGTCCCTTCGAATGCTAAGGTATCCTTACCACCGTTGCTTTCAATGACCAATCGATGACCCTACGATGACCCTTTTACATCCAAAGGACAAAACTACTTACTTCTCAATAGTAAGGACAGTTTTACCCTCATAAGGATAGGAAACGCCCCTAAAGATCTTGGGTAGGTATAACTCTTAATTGCTTACTCACAACTTGAAATACTTCTCACACCTCACACCTTTCAAAACTAAACGAGATAACCACTTTGTATACATTCATACAAGAATCATTACAAAGTTAAATTCTCCTTTTCAAAACATTTCCTAAACACCTCTCAAACACTTTTTTTTCACACAAAAGAAAAACATAAGTGATTAAGCAATTAAGAGCCCATGGATAACCATGGATATAAAGGGTGCTAACACCTTCCCTTTGTATAATGTACCTCCCGAACCCAAAATCTAATTAAGGTCTTTCCTGTTCTTTTCCACCTTTCCTTATTGGATAAAAGAAAAGTCGGTGGCGACTCTTGCTAACCGCGACATTTGCTTTCCAAAGCAAAACACAAAAAGTCAGTTCACCGTATGACAGAACTGGCGACTCTGCTGAGGAATTAAAGAGAGGTTACCTTAAAAACAAGATCACTTATTTAAATTGTCTGATTTACTTTTAAGGGATTGCTTGGGTATTTTATGCTTGAGTGAAAGATCCTACACCCGGATCTAGTGTACCTTAGGTAAGTAGCAATAGATCATCGCGACTATCCGGCGTATACTGGAATGGTTAAAATGATGGCTACGGTTAATGTGACACTTTGGACGTCCTGATGTTCCTCATGTTTACTTGAGGAAAAATTTGGCTTCCGTGTGGTGTCATCAAAACATTAACCAGACCTTTAGAACCCTAATTGACTCATCCTAGCCATTAGAAAGTAGTGAGATAACTGACTTCGGTTCCGACTGGGGTTGGTTGATACTCGATACTACACTCTTTGACATTGGACTTTAGGGAAGCTTTGGTCAACCACTTGGTGTTGCACTGAAGTGGACTTAAGGAAAGGTCAATGATTTGAGATCCTTCTAGAACCCGGTTACTATTCTAGGACAGGTTGAACCAACCAAACTTCAGTGGGGAGGGTACTTACCTATGGAACTCATGCAAGCCTTAAAACCTAGGAATGATTGTTGTGTACTTAACATCATAACATCATAACATCATAACATCATAACATCATAACATCGTAACATCATAACATCATAACATCATGGCATTGTACTAACCATTTCAAGGACTTAGGGATTTAGCTTTGCTCTGTTAAACAGGTTATGGCTTCCAGGAAGACCATCCGGATCAATCTTGTAGTGATCTCTCCTCAACTCAAGGATTTAGTGTCAGAACTTCCCGATCACGCTCAGTTCATCAAGAGACATGGTTCCCTCCTCAATTTGGTTACTACTGGTTTCAAGGAAGATATGATGAGAGTCCTATTCTAGTTCTTCGATCCTAAACATCATTGCTTCACTTTCCCTGATTATCAGTTGGTACCCACATTAGAAGAGTTTTCCAAGCTGCTTGGGATACCTATTCTTGATCAAATACCTTTCAGTGGTTTAGAAAAGATTCCGAAGTCTGAAGAAGTTGCCGCAACTTTACACATGACAAAGTCAGACATTGAAGCCAACTGGGTAGCAAGAAGTGGAATTAAGGGTTTACTTGCCAAATTTCTGATAAATAAGGCCCGAGAATTCCTAAAAATTATGAATGTCCACGCTTTCGAAGATGTCCTAGCATTACTAATCTATGGTTTGGTGCTATTCCCTAACCCGGATCAATTCATAGACATGAATGCTATTAAGATATTTCTCACTCATAACCCTGTGCCTACCTTGCTTGGAGACATTTTGCATTCCCTTCACACCCGTACTATGAAAAGGCAAGGGACTCTCATGTGCTGCATACCTTTATTATCTAGGTGGTTTATTTCGCACCTTCCTCAATCAGTCTTGAAGAATGAGCATAATTTGAAATGGTCTCAAAGGATAATGTCACTCTCCCATTCAGACATCCGTTGGTGTCCTCATCTCGAAGAAAATGTTATCATCATTGACCATTGTGGAGAATTCTCTAACGTACCACTCCTGGGGATAAGAGGAGGTATTACTTATAACCCAGCTTTAGCCCTACGCCAGTTTGGTTATGCTCGAAGAGATGATCCACATGAGATAATTATTCAAGGCACTGTGTTTGACTATGACAACGATTCCCAAGGTCTCCGTCAAAGATTTGTACGAGCCTGGGGCATGGTGAAAAGAAGTACTTTAGGACAGAAAAACTCTATTCCTATGGAACCTTATCTCAGATGGGTACGCGCCAGAGCTCGTGAACTTGTCATGCCATATCTTGCAATCGGACCTCAGATTGTCGAACCAGAAATTGAAGGAGGTACTCCTCAGATCATTCCTTATCCAGATATGCCTGCCAATGTTGAAGAACTGAAGAGATCCTGGATCCAGTTGAGAGGGGAAAGGGATACTTTTGAGACTCAGTTCGTTGCAGAAAGGAAGAAAGTGTTAGAACTTACCAGTCAGCTTAATGAGGAACGAAGACTCAATGCATATCTTCGCCCAAAAAGAAGTCGCCCCTGGGAGACTTGAGCTTTCATTGTATTTTTATTATTATTCTTTTTTGTAATGAACATTGATTAAAGAAATTAGTAACAAAAATTTCTCTCTTTTTGGTGGTTTACGCAAAGTTAAATTCCAAAAGTCCTTGAAAACATTTCATACATTGCATAGCATAACATAACATTGCGTAACAGGTATTCTAAAAGATCAATGTTCTTACGGTCTTCCCTCTAAACAGAAAGATGGCCCTCGAACAAACCGTCAAAGATCTCCAGGCTCAGAATGCTCAATTCCAGGAGATGATGATGAGCTTATCCAAGGGGCAGGAGGAACTGAAGGCTCTCTTGCTCGAAAAGAAGAAAGACAAGAAAGCTGTGAGTTACATTAACACGGGAAGAAGGCTTAAAAGACAGGCCGCGGGAGTCAAGTTTGGAATTCCGAATGGTCCAGAAGAGGAGACGGAGAATGATTCAGAGGAGGAGAATGTTGATTTCTCCAACCCTGAGGATGACGATGAAGATTATGAAAATGAACAGTGCTCTCCAAGAGATGATAAGTACAAGTTGCTGAAAGAACGTATGCTAGCCATAGAGGGTCAGAAGGCGCCCAGTCTGGATTTTGAAAGCTTGGGTCTGGTTTCCGACGTGGTCATCCCCCGCAGATTCAAGATCCCCACTTTCACTAAGTACGATGGTGCGTCTTGTCCTCAGATGCATCTGAGAGCTTATGTGAGAAAGATTCAGCCGTATACCACTGACAGGAAGCTTTGGATCCACTTCTTCCAAGAGAGTCTGTCTGGCACACAGTTAGAGTGGTACTATCAACTCGAAAGCTCTAACATCCGCACCTGGACTGATTTGGCAACAGCTTTCTACAAGCAGTACCAGTATAATTCTGAACTAGAGCCTACTCGGATACAGTTGCAGAATATGACTATGGGATCCAAAGAAAGCTTCAAAGAATATGCCCAAAAATGGAGAGATTTGGCTGGCAGAGTCAAACCCCCTATGACTGACCGAGAATTAGTGGACATGTTCATGGGCACACTGACTGGCCCATTCTACAGCCATCTACTGGGAAGTTCTTCATCAGGTTTCACTGAACTTATATTGACAGGTGAGCGTGTTGAAAGCGGCATCCGAAGTGGAAAGATACAGGCGGCTACCTCTGCAAGCACCAAAAGGTCCTACCAGGGGAGGAACGAATCAAATGCTGTGTACAGTCAAAAGGGTCGTAACAAGAAAAATCGTGACCATACCATTGGAGCAGTTACGATTGCAGCACCGCCATCTCAAAACTTCCAGCCCAAACAAGACAAGCCAAGAAGGCAGTTTACCAGGATCAATATGACCTTGGCACAGGCACTGCAGGGAATGCTAAAGGCAAATCTGATCACCCTCAGAGATCCTCCTACGAAACCCAACACTACTTCTTCTCGTTATAATCCCAATGCCAGGTGTGCATATCACTCCGATAGCCCCGGGCATGATACAAACGATTGCTGGTCATTGAAGAATAAGGTTCAGGATATGATCGAAGCTGGAGAAATTGAATTTGAGCCTCTAAAGACTCCTAACGTCATCACTGCACCTATGCCTAATCATGACAAAACTGTTAATGCTGTGGATGACTATTCTCACATTTCTAATGTAGCTGACTTAGCATCTCCTCTCCTGATCATCAAGAAGAATTTAGTACAAGCTGGTTTATTTCCAGGCTGTGCTGAAAATTGCGATCTCTGTATATCCCGACCCAGTGATTGTTTGAAGTTGAGAAATGGTATTCAACGGCTGATGGACGATCATACAATCCTCTTCGAAAAGGTTCCTAAGGTGGAAAACCCTATTGAAGAAATATATGTGATTGCTAGGTCCAAAGTTCCAGTGAAGATTACCGCTACCAGAGTACCTGTGAAGATTACTGCTGAGCCCAAGGTAGCTCCCCTAATCATTACTGCACCTGGCCCGGTACCATATTCCTCAAGCAAAGCCATCCCGTGGAATTATGGAGGCGATGTTTACATCCATGGCGTAAAGCAAGATGATAATTCTGCTAATTCTAATGACGTCGACATTGTTGGGACTAGTAGAATTACTCGAAGCGGAAGGATCTTTTCTCCGGAGATCTCACCTCCAGTCCCCGAAAATCGAGGAAAGGAACCGGTCAACCCCTCTCGGTCAAAGACACCGGTCGAAGTTGCTACTGAAGATGTTGCCAAACAAGAAATGGAAGAAGTGTTGAAAATTATCCGCAAGAGTGATTTTGATGTGGTAGAACAGCTGGGGCATACTTCGTCTAAAATTTCGATGTTATCCTTGTTGTTATCCTCTGAATCTCATGCCAATGCATTGATCAAATTCTTGAAGACCGCTCATGTACCTCAGGAGACATCTGTCGATCAGTTCGAAAACTATGTTGCTAACCTGACTGTTGACAATGGCCTAGGCTTTTCTGATGCTGACCTGACACCAGCAGGAAAGAATCACAATAAAGCTCTGCATATCTCCATTGAGTGTAAAGGGATCACTTTGTCTCATGTGTTGATCGATAATGGCTCTTCTTTGAATGTACTACCGAAAGCCGTGCTCGATAAACTTGACTATAAAAGCATTGAACTGAAGCCTAGTGACATTGTGGTGCGTGCTTACGATGGTGCGAAGAGTGTTGTTTGTGGCGAAGTAGTGCTCCCTATCAAAATAGGACCTCAGGTCTTTAACACTACCTTTCACGTAATAAACATTCGTCCTGCCTATTCCTGCTTGCTGGGACGCCCTTGGATTCATGGGGCAAGTGCTGTAGCTTCGTCCCTCCATCAAAAGCTGAGGTATCCAATAGAAGGCAAGATTGTCACCGTGTGTGGAGAAGAAGAATACATTGTCAGTAGTGTGCATGCCTTCAGATACGTCGAGATGGATGGCGAATTCTTTGAGACTCCTTCTCAATCATTTGAAGTAGTTCCTCCGACTAGTCCTGTCCTTAAGCCAACTTCCTGTGTGCCCAAGGTTATTCGTGCTCCTCCTGCTATGATTTCTCTGAAGGACGCTCAAGCCGTGGTTGAAGATGGTGGTCGTACTGGCTGGGGTCAACTGATCAATGTACCGTATAAGTCTGATAGATTTGGTTTAGGATTTAACTCTGAAAGGATGGTCAAAGATCAGATTAATGTTGTAGAAGACGCTGACAGCGATTGCGACCTGGATAGCTGGATTTTCCCAACAATTGGTGACGGACTCAATAATTGGACGACTGAAGACACTATCCCGATTTCCTTTAGTCAGGAGTAATTGTTATTGTCTATTTTAGTGTTGCAAATTTTTTAATTTTAATGTTTACAATTGAACTTCTTAAAGCATTGTGTCTAGGCCCGGGGCACAATAGCTAATTTGTTAAGGGTTTTGTCATTTTCATAAGCATATTCATATTCAATAAATCAATGGACTTTTTGCATTCAAATATTGTGCTATTTATCTTTCCTGTCATCTTCCAAAAAAGCTATGTTTTCTTACATACACTCACGTAACGAATTGCAGATCCATACCCACTCTGGATCTTGTTGATAATAGTTCTACTACTGTTCATTATGACTTTGAAAATCCGATCTACCAAGCCGAGGATGGAAGTGAGGAAGAGTGTGAAGTCCCTGGTGAACTTGCCAGACTGTTCCTGCAAGAGGAAAAGACCATACAGCCGCATGAGGAATCGATCGAAATTGTAAATCTGGGTACTGAAGTAGACAAGAAAGAAGTCAAAATAGGAGCAGGCTTGGAAAACAGTATCAAAGAAAGATTGATTCAGATGTTACATGACTATGTAGAGATTTTTGCTTGGTCTTATGAAGATATGCCAGGATTGGATACTGATATAGTAATGCATCGTCTGCCAATGAAGGAAGACTGTCGTCCTGTTAAGCAGAAGGTTCGCCGCATGCGTCCTGAAATGTCTGAGAAAATCAAAGCCGAGGTTATGAAACAATTTAATGCAGGTTTTCTAGCTGTTACTTCTTATCCTCAATGGGTTGCTAATGTGGTACCGGTGCCAAAGAAGGATGGTAAGGTGCGAATGTGTGTAGATTACAGAGATTTGAATAAAGCGAGTCCCAAAGATGACTTTCCACTTCCGCACATTGATGTTCTGGTAGACAACACCGCTCAACACAAGGTATTCTCCTTCATGGATGGATTCTCGGGTTATAACCAGATTAAGATGGCACCTGAAGACATGGAGAAAACTACGTTTGTGACGCAATGGGGCACTTTCTGTTACAAAGTAATGTCATTCGGTTTAAAGAACGTCGGGGCAACGTACCAGCGTGCTATGGTGGTTTTGTTCCATGATATGATTCATCATGAAATAGAAGTATATGTGGATGACATGATAGCCAGATCTCATACTGAAGAAGAACACCTCGATCATTTGTATAAATTGTTTGAGAGGTTGAAGAAATACAAGCTGAGATTGAATCCGAACAAATGCACCTTTGGAGTAAGATCCGATAAACTCTTGGGATTTATTGTCAGTGGTAAAGGAATTGAGGTTGACCCGGCTAAGGTGAGAGCTATTCAAGAAATGCCAGTTCCCCGTACAGATAAAGAAGTCAGAGGTTTCTTGGGACGCTTGAATTACATTGCCCGATTTATCTCCCACTTGACTGCTACCTGCAAACCCATTTTCAAACTACTGAAGAAAAATCAAGAGATGGTATGGAATGATGAATGTCAAGAAGCTTTTGATAAAGTCAAGAAGTATCTCCAGGAACCTCCCATTCTGATACCACCAGTTGAAGGAAGACCTCTAATCATGTATTTGACCGTGTTAGAAACTTCAATGGGGTGCGTGTTGGGGCAACATGACGAGTCTGGTCGAAAAGAGCATGCCATATACTACCTTAGCAAAAAGTTTACCGACTGTGAAACAAGATACTCGCTGCCCGAGAAAACTTGCTGTGCTTTGGCCTGGGCTGCTCGCCGACTAAGACAGTATATGTTGAATCATACCACTTTGTTGATTTCTAAGATGGATCCTATCAAATACATATTTGAGAAACCTGCCCTCTCCGGAAGAATAGCAAGATGGCAGATGATTTTAACAGAGTATGATATCCAGTATACTACCCAGAAAGCAATCAAAGGAAGCGTGCTGGCCGATCATTTGGCTCAGCAAGCAGTGGATGATTACCAATCTATGATTTTTGAGTTCCCAGATGAGGATGTCATGCTTGTTACTGATTACGAAGAACCTGGACCGGATGAAGGACCCGAACCGGGATCCCGATGGACTATGGTTTTTGATGGATCTTCTAATGCATTGGGCAATGGTGTTGGTGTTGTAATCGTTTCCCCCAAGGGTTGTCATATGCCTTTCACTGCTAGACTATGTTTCGATTGTACCAATAATATGGCTGAGTATGAAGCATGTATTTTGGGACTCAGAGCTGCTATAGACCTGAGAATCAAGTTTTTGAGTGTGTACGGAGACTCAGCTTTGGTAATCAGTCAGATCAAAGGAGAATGGGACACTAAACATCCGAATCTCGTCCCTTATCGAGAGCGGGTGTTGACATTAATCCCATACTTTGAAGAGATTACATTCGAACACATTCCACGAGAAGAGAATCAGTTGGCAGACGCATTGGCTACCATGTCGTCTATGTTCAGAGTCAGATGGGATAATGAAGCTCCCAGGATCACCATTGAACGATTAGATGAACCGACATATTGTTATGAACTTAATACTGAGGGAGTAGAAGAAAAACCTTGGTTCCACGAAGTAAAAAGATATTTAGAAACTCAGGAATACCCTGAAGGGGCATCCCTCAATGACAGAAAATTCCTGAGGAAGTTCTCCGCTAAATTCTTTTTGAGTAATGGAGTCTTATACAAACGTAATCATGATTCGACCTTGCTTCGTTGTGTGGATAAAAAGGAAGCAGAAAAGATTATGGAAGACATGCATGACGGTATTTTTGGGACTCACTCTAGTGGACATACAATGGCCAAGAAGATTCTGAGATCAGGGTATTATTGGTCTACCATGGAAGCTGATTGCCACCATCACTCCAGAACTTGTCACAAGTGTCAGATCTATGCGGACAAAGTACATGTGCCTCCTGCCCCTTTAAATGTGTTGACAGCCCCTTGGCCTTTTGCAATGTGGGGCATTGATATGATTGGAGAGATTAAACCTACTGCTTCCAACAGACATCGTTTCATCCTTGTTGCTATTGATTACTTCACAAAGTGGATAGAGGCAGCCTCGTTTGTTTCTGTCACCAAGAATGTGGTGGCACGGTTCATCAAAAATAATCTCATTTGTCGATATGGCATCCCTGAAAGAGTTATCACTGATAATGGCACTAATTTGAACAACAAGATGATTACAGAACTCTGCCCGCAATTCAAGATAAAACACCATAACTCTTCTCCGTACCGGCCCAAGATGAATGGCGCTGTGGAGGCTGCTAATAAGAATATCAAGAAGATCATACAAAAGATGACAGTAACGTACAAAGACTGGCATGAGATGTTGCCATTTGCTCTTCATGGTTATCGTACTTCAGTACGCACTTCGACAGGGGCAACTCCTTTCTCTTTAGTCTACGGAATGGAAGCCGTCCTACCGGTAGAGGTTCAGATTCCCTCTCTAAGAATCATGAAAGAGACAGGTTTAGACGAGGATGAATGGATTCAGACTCGACTCGATCAGATAAATTTGATTGATGAAAAGAGACTGTCGGCTGTTTGTCATGGGCAGATATATCAAAAGCGCATGACCCAGGCATTCAACAGAAAGGTCAAGAGACGGGTGTATCAAATCGGCGACTTAGTTATAAAGCGTATCATTCTACCACAAGGTGATCCCAGGGGCAAATGGACTCCCACATACGAAGGGCCATTTGTAGTTAAGAAGGTATTCTCTGGTGGAGCCATGATACTTGCTACGATGGACGGCGAAGACTTCCCACATCCCGTGAACGCAGACATAGTCAAAAAATACTACGCATAAAAGAGACCCGCTAGGTCGACATACCTAGGCAAAAGTAAGGGCATCCCGGCGAACCAAAAGGGTTCGGGCAAAAATTAGGGATAAACATATAAAAATGTACACCCGGCAAGTCGAAAACCTGAAAAGGCGGCTTGGGCAAAAAAGGGTATCCTGGTGGACTGAAAACCTGAAAAGGCGGTCCAAGCAAAAATTAGGGATTAAAAGCGTATGACTATGTCCCGTTCTCAGTCAGCTTCACCCAAGTCAAAGGGACTGAACAAGCCAATCACTTCTATCCGACAGCAGGAGATGAGATGCTTGAAGACATAATGACAGTAGCAGAATTAAAGTCGATAGGACTTTTCCTTCATAGCTTTTTCTTTATGTTCTCGACAATTTCCTCTTACTAGGATTTCTGTCTCTTTGTACACAAATTGCCTGTTTATAGGCCCTCTTTCAAAATCAATACAATTTTATTTCCCAAAAGATGATCTTGTTTTTACTTTTTCTGTTTTGTTTGCGTAAACGTCCATTGATTTAATTTGAATTAATATATGCATTTGAATATGATTGATGTTTACCAAAAATACATGCATAAAATAGCAATAGCAATTACTAAAAGACTTCAGGATTAAGGAGAAGGTCTAATCATGCTTTCCCACAAGTCCGATTGCTAATTCTATTCCTCAACAAAACCAGTTATTTCCCCAGTAGAGTCCTCGGGAAGAACTTTTCAGATGCATAATTCATTCATTACATCATTTCACAGCATACGCATGCATACATTGTTCGCATTTATTGTCGAAAGTATAAAACATCTCATGCATCATGACATGGCATGAAGCTAACTTTATTTTTCAGGTTAATTATCCTCCTAAGGATGGTATCTTTAAGCCCATCCCGGCCATTTATTGCAAATACAACATCTACAAATACGATCAGATACAGTCTAACGTACGGTTCATTCTGATTCAGCTCAACATATGACTCCTTCCACTCAGATACGATCTAACGGACGATCCATTCTGACCTTCAACTACTCCAATACGGTCTAATTTACGACCCAGTTGGACCTTTCATTTCTCAGAGACTACCTAGCGTACGGTACATTCTGACGTGTAGCCTAGCATACGACTACCCCTCTCAGATACTGCCTGATGGACAACTCATTCCCGCAACTCCAATACGGCCTAACGTACGACCCCTTTGGGTCTTCAACTCGGATACGATCTAGCGAACGATCTATTCTAATTCTACCTTCCTCAGATACAGCCTAATGGACGACTCATTCTGCAACTCAGATACGATCTGGCGTACGATCCATTCTGATCTTTCGTCCCCAGTGGAGTCACCCGCGAAATCACCCGCCTAACGAATAACTCCTTCTACGATTCAGATACGGTCTGGAACTGGCCCATTCTGATCCCTTGTCCCCAGCAACATATAACACTCTGACTCCCCGGCGAAGTCGACTGCCTAATGGATGACTCACCGTACGGTCTAGCGTATGACCCGGTATGACACCCATGTCTTCAGATATCGTCTAATGTACGACGCACTCTGAAGTCCTCATCATCAAATTTCCTGGATGGTATCTTTAAGCCCATCTTCGTCAAGACTAACGGTTGATTAACAAGTGGAAATTTTGGGGCATTCTAAGTGTTCAATAATCTTTCACCTCCAGACCACGAATGGCGTACATACCATTCTAATTCTCTCGATTCAAGAAAATTGAACAGGGGCAGCTGTCATACCCCAAAATTTGCCCGTTAATATTACAAGGCATTTTTTCAGGACACTCCAACTTATCTTTCAAGGCACTGATCCCAAAAGGACAAAGGCCCAGCACACAGATGGCCAAATCCAGAAAATGGCCCAAACTGGCCTGCTCGCTAGGCGAGCAAAACCTTCGCCTAGCGAACCCTTCGCTATGCCACTCGCCTAGCGAAGCTTGCGAATACCAGAAAATTCTGGGCTTTATTTTGAGCCCATTAGGTCACGAAAAAGCATTATAAATACTAAGGACTTCATTCAGAAAGGGGGGAACGAAAACAGAAGGAAAACGGAGGCGAAAAGCAAACACACGCGGTTGGAAGCTAACCCTGAGAATTCAGAACAACCCTAAAGGAAACCCTGAAGGAAATTCGACGGCGTCAAGGTTGCCTCCGCCCAATTCGACCCGATTCGCCAATCCAAAGCTGCAATTCCATTGCAAACAGGTTTACGTTGCTACTATTGCATTATGTTCTTAATTTGCATATGGCATTATGTTTGAATTTATGAAAATGTCTTAAGTTTTGCATATGAATTCAAGTATGGATGAATATCTGGAGTGTTTAACCATGTGATCTATGTAATGGATGCCATAAAGTGTGAAGCTTTCCGACAGTATACCGTTATCAAAATCAGAATCCGCAGCCCCTCGCTAGCACATCGCTAAGCGAGCATGCAGCGAGTATTCGCTGAGCCTTCGCTAGGCGAGGCAGCCGCGAACCTGACAGTAGCCGACTTTTCTGTTCTGATTTTTCACTCATGTTTCATAATAGCCATGCGTTGTCTACCTGACCCCATTATTGTTGTGATTTCTTTTGAGGTGTAATTCTCGATTACACCCTGATTTGGTATTCTGACATGTTTGCTGAGTTTTGTAAAGGTTCACATATCCCCGGAAAAGGTAGCTTGATAGGTATTCCACTTTATTTGTGGGATACCCTTGTGGAGATTCACCCTAAATTACTTAATCGATTTTAATGTATTAATTTTAATGTGGAGATTCATCCTAATTATTTAATTAATTATAATGCGGACCTAATTACCTAATTGATTACAATTGCCTAATTGATTGTAAAATATTGCCTTTGAATATGTGATCTTGGACCTCTCTTTGTTACCCTACGATATTATGGTATTACGGTCATGTCCCGCGAATGTAGGGATACACTTAGCAAAGACCCTTCGGTTAAATCATCATGCCCCTATAAAATAAATCATAGTCCCTCGGATGTTGCCTTCGAATATATGATTTTGTCCCTCGATGACCCTTCGGTGTAGCCTACGGTTAAATGATGATAGTCCCTTCGAATGCTAAGGTATCCTTACCACCGTTGCTTTCAATGACCAATCGATGACCCTACGATGACCCTTTTACATCCAAAGGACAAAACTACTTACTTCTCAATAGTAAGGACAGTTTTACCCTCATAAGGATAGGAAACGCCCCTAAAGATCTTGGGTAGGTATAACTCTTAATTGCTTACTCACAACTTGAAATACTTCTCACACCTCACACCTTTCAAAACTAAACGAGATAACCACTTTGTATACATTCATACAAGAATCATTACAAAGTTAAATTCTCCTTTTCAAAACATTTCCTAAACACCTCTCAAACACTTTTTTTTCACACAAAAGAAAAACATAAGTGATTAAGCAATTAAGAGCCCATGGATAACCATGGATACAAAGGGTGCTAACACCTTCCCTTTGTATAATGTATCTCCCGAACCCAAAATCTAATTAAGGTCTTTCCTGTTCTTTTCCACCTTTCCTTATTGGATAAAAGAAAAGTCGGTGGCGACTCTTGCTAACCGCGACATTTGCTTTCCAAAGCAAAACACAAAAAGTCAGTTCACCGTATGACAGTATTGTAATCGAATAGGATTGAATCCGCTTAGGGAATTTAAATCATAAGAATCGATGATAAAGTCGGATATTGAAACAGTAGATTAGCTTATTTATCAATTTTGTTTTTACCTGAATCATCTTCTATTTAAGTTATGAACTTAAAAAATATCTCATTGTTACAATCGTTTGGTTAAAACTTTCAAGAGTCCCTGTGATACGACTCGGATGTTGCTTCCATTTTATTACATTTTTAAACTCGTTTTTGACCTGTGTGCAACAGAGGATCAACCATCAATAACACTAAAAAAGGTTCATACTAGACCAAATAGAAATAATATGATGAGAAATCGTGTTAAGGGGAATAAGGCATGGTCATCATCTCTGCTAAGTAGGAGCGTCAGCGTAAGATCTAGGCAGATAAATTTGAACCATATAATCCAAAACCTCAACTTTAAAAGCATGGTGTGCAGATGCTTGAGGTTCAAACAACTATGACATATCCTGAAGGTCCACATGACACGTCAATATTGGCACTTTATGAAGAAAATGTGGCCATACATATTCCGGATGGCCGTATTATATGTCATTCCATTTAGAAAATTTTACAATTTATTTTTCTTTTCTTGTATTATGTTTTTTCTAATTTATTCTCTTTTTCTAGTCTAGTGAAGTCCCACTTAAATTGTTGAGAAAACTTTAACAATAATAGTGAACCTGTTAATAGATTCAAATATATCAAGCTCTCGTTGAATTTAACTTTGATATTAAATTCGCTAAGATTAAATATGTATGAACAAAGAAGAATGGTAACAAAAAAAAAATGGTCTCAAGCAACCAAAATAACTTATAATTAGTGATAGAAAATTCGCAACAAGCAAGAGGAAAGAAATTTACTTATTTAGTTCGATAAAAGTGATCTTCTATAGGGGAGAGAGCGATTATCCAATTCACTATACTTCCTAGAATTATTACAAGAGATTATAAAAGAGTTATAAAGAATGATAAAGATACTTATTTATAATTTCATAAATTTGATAGATCCATAACGGGCCTAAAACACGTCTCATTAAACAAAAGAATCCATGAATTGATGACTATGAACCACCCGAACTAGACTTGCTATCCTAAAAATTCCGATCGGCGGACCAAACTACTGCCTCCTATCGCAGGTCGGCCACTGAAGCTTTGCCCCTTTATTGGTCGTCACTGTCGCACTATGAACCATTGGTTCTGCCATTGCAGCTCCATCACCGGCCATGGTTTTTTCCGCCGCCACCGTGGTATGGCGCCTCCCTTTACCACCGCGAACTCAACACGACTACCACTGTCTTGTCGAACCGCCACTCCGTGAATCCTACGTCATTCGTTGGTCTTAATGGTGCTTTTCGCCTTTCTTCAACTTTGGTTTCTACAACTTTTACAATTATTCACTTTGACTTTTAACTTTAAACTGTGGTGATGTCAATTAACTTATAAACTACCTTGTTGCTCTCTATCATATTAAAAGCATTATTCAACAACCTTGATAAAGTTCACGCCACACTTAACGTTGATCTTTCCACTTGGATCCACTTACTTTCAACTACTTTTTCCTGCTCATGTAGTATAATAAACACGCACATATGATTCTTTAACCATATTTGACTCGATTGCTTTCAAATGCATCCATGATGATCTCTATATTTGAGTGTTGCAACTTTCAACCACATTTAAAGCATATCTATCAAAGACAACATAACCGTATCTTTGAGATGGTATAATTTGTTTCTTCTATTTATCACGATCAAATGATAATATGAGACATATGTAATTGTTCTCTCACTACTATTAGTATCCATAATAGGAACCTCCACTTCAAACTAAGTTTTCCCTGCTATAGTTTCTAAAATTTTCATTTGTAGGTCTTTATTCTTCCTCTCATTCTTCGACTCGCTGAAAGTAATACATATGTGAACGGTAAACTTTGGTCCTCTAGATTCTACTTCCCACAACTCATAACCTCTTTCATCTCTTGGATATTCATTTAAGACATAATTCACAAAATAAATAAATAAAAAATGTTAAAAAGGTCGCTAATTTGATTGCTCTAGAATAAATGTGGTTCTCTGATGCTATTTGATATAGACGATTGGCTAATCTTACCACCACAAATTTCAACATAATTGAGCATGAGGAGACAAGAAGTTCTAGGTCTAGAAACCCTAGAACCCCATAATAAAAGGTCAATAAACACTACGCCAAAAAAGACCTATGAGAGCGCTTTTTTTGGCCTTTAAAAGCGCTTAAAAGCGCTGCCGTAGGTGGCGCTGCTATAGGTTTTAGCAGCGCTTTTTGTTTACTAAAAAGCGCTGCTAAAGGTTGTCAATAGAGAGCGCTTTTTAGTAAAAAGCGCTGCTAAAGGTGGTATATAGACAACCTTTAAGAGCGCTTTTTACTAAAAAGCGCTCTCTATTGACAACCTTTAGCAGCGCTTGTGAGTAAAAAGCGCTCTTAAAGGTTGTCTATATACCACCTATAGCAGCGCTTTTTACTAAAAAGCGCTCTCTATTGACAACCTATAGCAGCGCTTTTTAGTAAAAAGCGCTCTCTATTGACAACCTATAGCAGCGCTTTTTACTAAAAAGCGCTCTCTATTGACAACCTTTAGCAGCGCTTTTTAGTAAAAAGCGCTCTCTATTGACAACCTTTAGCAGCGCTTTTTACTAAAAAGCGCTGTCTTTTCCTCTAGTAAAATAACAAAACGCTGCCTTCAGTTTAAGCCTACCATTTCAACCTGTAATATTTTTTGGGAATAATCCCATAAACCTGTAAATCAAGCCTCTCTAATTCAAGCATTTGGAGTCATAATTCAAGCATTTGTAATTTTTTAAACCAACACAAGCAAACCAACACAAGAATGAACACATTTGGAGTCATAATTCAAGCAAACCAACACAAGGATAGATAGGCACTGAACACATTTGGAGTCATAATTCAAGCATTTGTAATTTTTTAAAGCAAACCAACACAAGAATGAACACATTAATCTATCCATGAAATTAAAGATATCACTAAAATTATAAAGAACTATACACAAGTCAAAACTAATATGTTATACGGCCTATTTGGAGTCATAACTAATCTGTTAAAAATATAAAGAACTATACACTTGCCAACCAGAAACCATTCTTCATCAAAGTATTCATGTTATTTTGAAACCATTATATAATTAATCTTTTCTCAATAAAATATTGACACAATTCCTCCTTGATTTGTTCCAACTGCAGTCTCGTGTAATGAGCACACTTGTATTCATCAAAGTACTACATAACAAAACATAATATGCATGATTTAGTTAAAAGTAATAAATAATATGAAATATTCGATAAATATTAAAACAAATCCTAAGTTATAAATCCATACCGTGATTGGAATCTCTATTTGATTCATATTAATGATTTCCCTCATAAACCTCATTACAAAGTATCCGCAATCGATACCGTTGCGCTGTAGAGGACACTACATAGAAAAATAAATAAGAATGTATAGTTATCTTTTCTTATCAAGTAGCATCACTATTATAAGCAAAATTGTGAAAATTAAAGTACCTGCACTTTTATCCACGTAATGTTGCTGGATTTAGTACGTGGTACTCGAGCTTGTCTTTGAGATCGGAACACTTTTATTGATCTAACAAAATAAAAACATATATTTAGAACAATCTCACATAAATATACACGAATATTTAGAACAGTCTCACTTACGTATCAACTAATTGCTTCATATCCGGATAATTTGTCCATTCACCATCTATCGAATTCAGAAAATATACCACTTCTTTTAAAGGATCAATAGCAAGCAACAACCAGTGACACCTATAAATTAAAACAAAAGTTTATATGGAAATTTTTTACGTAAAAGAAACAATTAAAGATTAGAATAAACTTAGAATTAAAATCTAACCCTGAATTATACGGCCAAAGATACAAGTTGTTTGTACTGCTGGCCATGAATCTCTTGACTAAGTACTCTCTACATGAATCCGGTTCCCTACAAATTAATGCTTTGTTGACCAGGGAGGAAGACACGAAACGGAATCTGTTTGACAATTGATCATTCCCGCGCATGAAATTGTCATACAAGAACCTTCAATAAAAACATAATAAACATTAGACTATTTTTATTGAAATGTGTAAATAAATTGTTCAAGTAATTAAATAATATATAGATCGGATTACCGGATGTATGTGTGTATAACACCGACGCCTAATTCTTGATGCCGAAAAATATGTTCCAGATCTTCTTTTCCGATTGTTTCAGTGCATGAATAACCAAAGATATCTTCCTCCATATCCAGTAAGCGAATAGCACCAGCTGTTGCCATATCTGATGAGTCAACAAGTGTTTCAAGAGATATCTGGTATCGAGGCACAAAAGCACCTTTTTTTGGCAAAGAAGTCACTGGAAGATCCCTTTTGTTTTTCTGTCGACTACCAATTTTCTGGCTCAGTTGTTGTGACCCTTGAGCAAATACCTATAAATCATATAACATAGGTAAATTATAAAATCATGCATTTTTTGATTCGGATCATATAATTAACACTTTCAATATACCTCTTTTTGTGATGCAACAGACTCGTTGTGCCGCGAAATCCCTTTATCCTTAGATGCGGGTTTTGTAGGCGTTAAGTTAATTTTTTTTACATGGTAATTTTTTTTGTAGGCGTTAAGTTAATCTTGTGAATTTTGTACAACCATTATACAACGGTTTCTCTGCATCGCTTACCAACCTCTCGAACATTTTGGGACAGTCCTTAAGATCTTCTTCAAGCGCTTCTGCAATCTCTTCGACTCGATCATAATCATATGTATCTGTGCAATCGTCGTTTGAAGCATAGGTCGTATTATACCCCGATTCAACATTCTCGTTACTTTTCTCACCATGCAAATTCCAACATGTATAACTTCTATCAATTCCATACCGTAGTAAATGCGATGCCAACTGAACCGCGTCAACCTGACTCCCATAACAGCAACTCAAGCAAGGACATGTCATTCGATTGGGGTCTTTGGCGTGCGCAATAGCAAACTTAACAAATTTCGATACCCCATTCTCGTACTCTTTCGACAATCGATTGGAATACATCCATGTCTTATCCATGGTTTTAACGCAAAGTAATTAGGGTACAAAACGGTATAACGCGTTTCTGTCAAAACCCAAAGTATACACGGAATGAATACGGAGCAAGAAAACACAACATATTCACGCAATTTCAGACAAATTCATCATAGTGTACCAGTAATTTGAGGAAGAAATTTACCTCGGATTTACCGAACAGCAACGTCGAGAAGGTCAAACTCACGGAAACACAGGGAATGAGCGTTGTACATATAAAACAACATCAAGGATAAGTCATAACGTATAAAACAATTCAAGAAACTTATATGATGCACATGAACAATTCAAGAACCAAGTAATCGATCATTCAAGAAATTCAATTCACAAGTAAGAACCAAAATATGACTGTAGCAGACAAAGTTATGCCAAAATATGAATGTACATTTTGAAGTTTAACTGTTCATTCAAACCAACATGTAATAGGATTGCCAAAATATGAGACATTGCTCTAAGTTCTTGACTTCGATAAATCCAACCCTAACTTTATGCAAATTTCATTCTCCATCTTTTCAGAAATGTCACACATTGCTTTTCAGAAAAAGTGCAGAAAAATCAACAACTAAGCCACAGTGCAAGGATATAAGCAAGATTTATAATGAGTGGTACAATCAACTTGCAAAATAAGAACAAAATATATTGCAGCTTACCATGATTCATGAGAGTTAAGCTCAGCTTGGATAAACAGTTCAATATAGCGCTTATAGCATAAGTGTTTATCATATAGTGGTTTTAGTATAAACTATTTCCATAATAAAAGATAAAATAAAGTTATACTATACTCTTATAAGCTATAAGTTGTTTTCATAACCTATCATGGAGAGCTTATAGATATAAGTTGAAAACATTTTATAGCCATGTCATAAGCTGTTTCCATAAGTTCTTTCAAACATACTCACAAGTGCTTATGTCAGGAGATAAATTTAAATAAGTCAATCCAAACATACTCCTAATCCATTCCTCACCATGCAATCATAACATATAATTGGGATTAAATTTAAACTCAGTTCCTCTCATCTCTTACAATCTAACATAATGCTCCACTAAATATAAATATAAGGAATATTCTAAAGAGTGTCATTAGGGAACTTGTTAAGGAAACTAATATAGGAGTAAGGCATTTCCACGTTGTTATATGATTCTTTTTTTTTTCTCTTTTGCTCCATTGATGAATGTTCTGTACCGAGACATAATCTCATCAAGAAAGATGCTCCTAAGTTATTCCTATCATAGATTTTGCATCAATTTCCACACACTTGAAAGAACTGAATTGAATTTGAATGTTCGAATACTCACATGTGGCTTTTTGTCTTCGGGCCACTGGAGTGATTCCAACCTTAAAGCAGTATATAAACCACCGAATCCACCACCTAAAATACACACTCTAGGCTTCTGCAAAACGTGAATCAGAGAATAAACATACAATTACAAACAAACTAGCAAACTCTATACAACTTCAGTATCCAAAATTAACAAAAATAACCATACGAAACCTTGTTATCAGGCCAAACGAAATCCGTGTGCGCCTTTACTGTTTCAGATATCTCATCCACAACACCTCCATTGACGCCATTTTTTCCAGAAGCAAAAAACCGCAACGGTAACCGTTTTCTGGTGGAATTTGGAAATGAGGATGGATTGATTCCCCTGCTTCTCCAGCTACTCGGAAACAGCGTGCTCCATTGTTTCGCTCCACCTTATAGAAAGAAGAAGAAAAAGTGAATCCGATAGTGTTGAAATTTACAGTAATTGTTAAAATAGGAAAACGAAAACAGCGATAATTTGATGATTGATAGAAGAGAAATAGAGCATACGGTGAAAAGCGACTACGGTGGGTGATGCAGTTAAAGCAATGTGTGACATTTCTGAAAAGATGGAGAATGAAATTTGCATAAAGTTAGGGCAAAACAGAAAGACACGAAAACCTAACCTTAAAACGCAATGAGATTTCCAGGTATTGAATCCTTCTCTTTCGAATGCAGTCTCTTTCAAATTTGCAGTGTTTATCGTTGAGATTTCCAGGTACTCTGTGGAATTTTTTCCAGGGCAGCGAGAGCTTCGAACGAGAGAGAGTGAAAGAGGGATTTCTGAAAGTCAGGGATTTTGTAATATTAGATTTATTATAATTTTTATAAATGACCTATGAGAGCGCTTTTACCATGAGACCTATAAGAGCGCTTTTACCTTAAAAGCGCTTTCATAAGTGTGTGAGACTGAGACCTATAAGAGCGCTTTTACCTTAAAAGCGCTTTCATAAGTGTGAAACCCATGAGACCTATAAGAGCGCTTTTACCTTAAAAGCGTTTTCATAAGTGTGAAACTCATTGATGTGAGACTGAGACCTATAAGAGCGCTTTTACCTTAAAAGCGCTTTCATAAGTGTGAAACCCATGAGACCTATAAGAGCGCTTTTACCTTAAAAGCGCTTTCATAAGTGTGAAACTCATAGATGTGAGACTGAGACCTATAAGAGCGCTTTTACCTTAAAAGCGCTTTCATAAGTGGAGACCTATAAGAGCGCTTTTACCTTAAAAGCGCTTTCTTTACATAGGCGAATTTTTTTTCAAGCTATTACAGCGCTTTTTTTAAAAAGCGCTTTCTTTTTGGTGCTGCCAAAAGCACTTTTTGGCGTAGTGAAAGGCATCACATTAAGTAAGGTACACAATTTCTAACTCAAAAATACCCACACACCTTTACCTTCGACTCTTATTAACTTGGGCATCAGAGTGTTTGCAACTATCACCCCTATACTGAGCTAGAGCAACCAGACAATATTGGCATGACGGAATTCACCATCAGATCCAAATCCACTACTCCATCTGTGAATTACGAAGGATTCGTTGAGATTCTGACATAATGTACATAAGGAATTGTTTTGTAGTTCAATTGTAAAGTATTTCGCTGGAAAAAAATACAAATTAGTTCAATGGATATATCTAGTAATGAATTGTTGTATCAAGTAGCAAATGACTTGTATGAAGCAATGCAATTTGCTATGTCATTAATAAAAGAGCACTGTGTGAAAGATGATTTGCAATCGTTCCGCTAGTTATATTTAATTGTTGCAACATTGAAGGATATTATCAATAACCTAATTCAATTCTATGAAGGCATAAGGTTATGTTGCTACTTCAAATTCAACATCCATCTTCTTCAATGGTATGATCAACTTAGTCTTCTTTGACACTAACTATATATAATAGCAAGAAATTTACCCTTCATTCAAAAATAATAATGCAGCACATACAGCTAGTCTCTCTTAATCAATGTAAGCATGTGGTAGCAACATGAATTTTCCTTAAAATTTTGTAAGCTTGTCACACTTGTTCCAAACATGGTGCTTTGTTATACATGCCATGATAATAATAATAAAATGGGAATGAGGTGTATAACTGAAATGTCCACCGAGTGTTGGTATAGTAAACCTCAATAGTCACTTTGTTTCTTAATAACAAATTCACAATGTTGGGTTGACATGTGACAAGCTTACCATATTCAAAGGAAAATCATGCATGCACCATATGCTTTATACCATGATTAACAAGGGTTACCTATTTTATTTCTTTATTATATGAAATTAATAATTATCAACCAATTTCCGGAGTAATGGAGACACACTTATGTTTTATACCTCGTGTTTCGTACTATTCACTCTGACAATTCTGATGTGGGACTTAGATAACATTGTATCGGTTCATTCTAAAGACAACGGTAACGTATCCAGCTACTTGACCGAAGAGTTATAGCCCTTCTCAGTTGGAAACTAGAATAAGTAGAATTCTAAATGCCAATCATGGGGAACCCTTTTATATCTTGAAGTCTAAAACCAAAATACATAGCATAATGATAAGCAAAATATATTTGGGAATTCAAAATGAAAGCCTAATACATAGCATAATGATAAGCAAAATATATCTAGGAATTCAAAACGAAAGCCAAAACAGATGAACGAATCTGAAATTAATAACTAAAGCATCCCAATCTAGCGACAATTGAATTTCAACGCAAATATAGCACATGAATAAGAACTCACCTCACAATAGAAGAGGAGCACGCATATATAGCACATGAATAAGAACTCACCTCGCAACAGAGAGACTTTACCTTATTGTACAAACGCAGGTCAGCAGATTATGCAAGCATTATAAACAAAAATACCAAATTCCAATGAAAGATAAAACAAACTGTACTCTTTATTGAACAACAAGGTGATCCATTTAACCTTTTCAAAGAAAAATACATACACCCTGCAAGAATGGTTAAGCACATAGGAGTATACAAACTGAGCGACTGCTGAACATTTCAAGATTTCAAACGTTTTATCCAATCACAGGAAATGATTTTCAAAGGCCATCATAAAGGCGGATAGATAGCCAAATTTCCACAGCGGCGCCTCAGTTCGATATCTACCATTGCAGCAAGCCCAAAAACCAACATGTGCTTCTTCTAATGCAACAAGGGAAACAGAAAGATTATAATTCAGCTGTCAAAGAATCAGTATTCATTTCAATAAAGAGAGAAAATTGAACTAAAATTGCAGAGCCCTCAATATAGAGGACTCTTCCAAAAACTAGCGTATGCCGCTAATTGTGACACTGACACGGTATTCTTTAGTAAAAGGCGAAAGAATAGTTCGCTATGTCATCATCACACGGCTCCGTGAATGCAATAGCTAGATGTCATTTCATTTTATATATGAAATCCTAATTTCTTTTATCCATTAGATGATGTGGGATTTTAATATTAGATACCCACTCACTTGACCATACCTTTTCAAAATCTGAAGCCTTTCGCCGAACAAATCTTTGGGATTCTAAGCTTATAACTGTATAGTATCCTACAACATTCGTTCAAACATTGATTTGAAAAGATATTTTATGCTAATGACAACAAACAGCCCAAAGACAATGACTTCACACTAATCTAGCGATAATTGAATTTCAACACAAATATAGCTTGTGAATAAGTACTCACCTTGCAACAGAGAAGCTGTATTGAACACAAGTTTCAGCAGCATGCTTTTGTCCTGGAAGTTGTTAACATGGCAAATGAATAGAGCAAATAGCAATCATCTATAAATCAAACCAACAATGGTCTATAAAGTTATGCAATCATCACAAGACTAACATATTTGCATAAACATACAATATTTACACCTAATTTTATAATAAGAAGAATGCTGCTCAGAAATGATCTACAAAACCCCAAATGAATAATAAAATTGAAATTCCAAGATACACCAGAGAAACTTCAATATAATTACACAAACATAAACAATATACAATAAACATCAAATCATCATTATGCACCACTCTTGTGACATTTTTAACATAAATAAAACTAGAGGTACAGCAAAAACTATTATATTCCTCCCACATCGGTGAAACCCAGAAAATCTTAAACTTTTATATATCTCAGTCTAACTGCTGATGAACACGACCTTACTTGAACAGGATCTGTTCTATAGGCTCGTACTACTGTGTCCTTGATTTCTAAGGAGACAGGAACTTAAGTCTGATGGATGAAACATGACCGTGTGATCAGAGCGTGATTAACGGCCCAGATGATCTGCATGTTGTGGTCATCATCCAAGCTGTAGATGATCGTTCTCAGTTGGTGCCTACCAACTGGGGTGGTCACACGGTGTTCTGACAGACTCAAATCCTTTGATTTTTTTGCAAAACATCATTTGAAAAAAAATGATTTTACCATAAGGAAGATGGAAGCTTCTCGTTGTATTTTCCTTATGGTGTTGTTGGTGAAGTCCTTATCTCGTTGTATTTGGCTTATGGTGTTGTTGCTGCAACTGGAAATGGTAACAGTAAATTAGAGAGCTAGGGCTCTTTCCTCTCCCCAAAGATAACTTGCTTGGAGACTCGTGCATCAAGAAGAAAGTACTCTGTTGGCGGAGTTGCCACATAATGTTTAATTATAATGATGAATATTAACATTGTGATAATGAATGAATATCATTTATTTTAAACAAAAACAATTCATTAATTTTTGAAAAATTTCTTTTTAAAGTAATAAATTATATCATACTCAATAACCATTGGCAGTATATCTAATAATTTTAATATCTAAAAGTTGAAGGTATCACAAATATTAATTTATTATTTTCGGTTGAAAATTTTGAAATTAATTTTGTTAAGTGACTTATGACTATCTTTTGATGGGTTATAAATTTTATAATTAATTTTGAAAAATACAATACACTATCAAATGATGTTTAAACTCAAGGTTAACCTCAATATTATCATTTGAATAAATTAATTACGATAATTAATGTTAAATATTAATTTAATATATTTTATTAAATAATTTTATAGTATATAGATTCACAATTCGTTTATCACTCTATCATATAAAAATAGTATTCACTGGATGTCCTTTTAAAATACAATCTAAGGGGGAAAGACATATATTTTTCTTTCAAGTTGAAAAGGCATATATGATACACAAATCATAAATAATATGCATTATATCCCAACATCTATCAATATGATTGAAAGAAATATTCTTTCGACGTGTTTGAAAGAAACATTTCTTCAACATGTAGGATCACTTGAACATTGAAACTACAAAATGAAGAAAATCTTGATCACTTACATAGATATGATGAAAAATATATAAAAAATCTCAAAACGTCATTTTCATTCCAAACAATCAGCAATGAAAAACTGCATTGTTAATGTTAGCACCATAACAGGACAGACAAAATGGATCAATGGACTATCTCTTTTTCTTGAGGTTGGAGAGGAAAGGTGGAGGTGGTTTCTTATTTTGTTCTCCATTTTGAAGAAGTATTTATTAGTAGTACCCAGGTAAGGATGAAGCAACGCGAAATATACCTGAACGTATCGCACGCTCGAAGATACAACAGAGTTGCCATCAAACTTTATTTATTCCCGAAGGAAATGAAAAACATTGAAAAAACTCAAGGGAAGAGAAAAAAGGTAAGGAAGTCGGTAATGCAAGGGGAAATATTAGCATCTCTCACATCTGTTGTATTCAACGGGAACCATTATGATTGTTCTTTGCAAGAATGGTGCTACTATCTAAAGATTAATCGCGAAGGGATAAAGAGAAAAAAAAATACTCGCCAAGGATTTGAACTCTTGTGCCTACGTATCCTCATTTATGCAATAAGGAAATCAGAGTTCCGCAGTTTGTGGAACTAAGACGGATGTGTTAGTTGTTTTTAATGAACAGTGTTAACGTTCGCGCTACAATCAACTTTCTTGTATGCTCAAGCATGAGTGACTTAAGCGTTTGTTTGTTTGCAATAGATTGGATGCGCATGGATCACACTCTAGCAGTTAAACATTACTTTTATGCTCACGCATGGAGGCTTAAGCTTCGTTCACGGTAGAATGGAAGTAATGCGTCCTTTTTGAAAAAGGTTTTAAATAGAAAATGATGCCCAAAGGCAAAAACTGAGTTTGATGAGGTGAGTTTATTTTTATTCTGAAAAGAAAGTCATGATTTGAATCATATTAAAGTCTATGAATGAAGGTGAATACGATGAGTAACTGGGTCATTCGTCTCATACCCAAAGATATTCAGAGTGAGGATAGGAATGTTTCATTCTCACCCCTTATCCATTGCTTAAGACTTGTGGCATACAATTCTAATCGTATTTGTTAACTGGTTTTGAGTTTATTCACGAAATGATTTTAGTCTAACTCCTCGACACTTCAACAATAGGGTGTTTCGACAAGAACATGCTTCGACACCGTGAATTATAATTTAACAAAAAAGACATTATCTTCATTATGGAAAAAGTGATAATCCCAGACTTGATAATATTTCTAAATTATTGTTTGTTCAAATATGGATAAAGCTACATATACAAATCGATTAATCAACTCATACCAGACACCAAAAACATTAATTTAAAGGTTTAATAGGTACTATCACTCTACCATCATCTATCCTAAAGGAAAGCTTACAATAAAATAAACCATGCCGTTCTTAAACCAGAAATCAAAATTAAAGTAAAGTATTGTAGTTTAATAATTTTACTTCACATGATATTATTCTCTTATACATCAATTTTGCAAAGAAGGATAAAAGGGAATTATTGGAAGTTAGATATGTTTTTTCACGACGACTTACCTAAGCACTCTAATCAAAGCAGCGAGTTCATAATTTTCATTCAATAATGGAGATACTTCAAATTTTCCATCCATCTTCTTCAATGGTATGATCAACACTAACTATATATAATAGCAACAAATGTCCACTTCATTCAAAAAAATAATAGCATGTGGTAGCAACATGAATTTTTTCCATTAAATTTTGTAAACTTGTCACACTTGTTCGAAACATTGTGCATTATTATACATGCCATTATGATAATATGAAATGGAAATGAGGTGTATAATTAACAATATCTTCCGAGTGTTGGTAATAGAAAATCTCATTAGTCCTTATTTCTAATGATATATATATATATATATATATTATATATATATATATATATAATATATATATATATATAATATATATAATATATATATATATATATATAATATATATATATATATATATATATATATATATATATAAAGAGCGTTGATTTTGGTTCATTGGCAACAATTGGCCGGCATGTTCCATTGTTGAGGAGCTAAATGGTTTAAACAATGGATTTTAGAAAGATGAGATCCATTGTTGAGGAGCTAAATGGTTTAAACAATGGATTCTAAAAAAAAAATTGAACGTTGGCACCTGTAGAGTCT
This sequence comes from Lathyrus oleraceus, assembly GCF_024323335.1. Classification (NCBI taxonomy): domain Eukaryota; kingdom Viridiplantae; phylum Streptophyta; class Magnoliopsida; order Fabales; family Fabaceae; genus Lathyrus; species Lathyrus oleraceus. The sequence continues at coordinate 435,926,843 of NC_066580.1, read as the reverse complement.
ATGTTGACAAGATGTGTCTGTGTCAGACATTCCGAGTTGAATATCTCCACGCAAGTGTTGCAAGGTGAATACCTCCATGCAATACAACACATGTTGAAACGCAGTCATACTGCTTTAACTTAAGTGTCGTGAGATGAAAAACATCCATTATAAAGATATATATAAAAGATATACAAATTTAATAATCTCGACCCGACGAAAATGTATATTTTAGTAAAAAAATAAATGAAATAATTAAATAATTATCAACCCGTGCGTGGGCACGGATCACGCAATATCTTTATAAATAGTAAATAAATATAGTATAGTGATGGTTAACAAATATATATAAATGATATATAAATTAAATTGTTTCGGTCCGTCGAAAAGGTATATTTTAATAAATATAATTAAGTGGTCATTTACCCGCAACATCGCTATAAAAAGTAAATAAATAAATATAATATAATAATGATTAAGAAATGCATATAAAAGATACACAAATTGAATAGAATGTAAAAAAAATGCTTGAGAAGATTAAAGAGATATGTAAATTTATAAAAGACTAAATTACATTTTTAGCCCTCTATTATACTCGATTCACGAAATCAGTCCCTCCATTTCAGTTTTAACCGTTTTGGTCCCCCTTTCTCTTTTCTAATAAAATATTTGATGATGTGTACATTTTTTTTAATATGTGACATATTTTAAGTGGCATTGATCTTGCTAGTTTATACTCCTATTTGACATGTCATTTATTTTCTTATATTAATTAATGAAAACAATTTTTTTTATAAAAAGTATTAAAAACATATTATTCCTACAACAAAAATAATTAATTTATAAAAATAGAACACTAAACTAAATTTAGAAAATAAATCATTTATAAAATTAGAATAAATTATCTTATTCATGATCTTGATTTGTAAAGAATAAAACCATGAAAATTCAAATAAATTCAAATCAATTAAAAACAAAATAAACAAAATCATTCACATATATTTCTCCAATAATTAATATTATAAAACTCACTCAAACAGCCAACGAAGTCTAAACAGTGCATAATCTCTCTAAAGAAGAATGAAAAAAAAATTAGAATAAAACAAACAAAATCATCTATTTCTTTTAGGGTGTGTTTGGTTTGGGATAGATGGAGGGGAGGGGTGGGAAATTTTTTAATAAAATATGTTTGATTTAAATTTTAGGAGGGGAGGGGAATAAAATCCTCAAAAATATAATTTTTGCATCCCTCCGAATTGGAAGGTTTGGAGGGGAGATGAGAGAATATGAATTTTGATATTTAAAAAATTATTATATTTACTAAAATATCATCAGTTTATATTTACTAAAATATTCCTCCGTATGTGATTTTTCTCGATTGCTTCTATTATTATAATCATTCTCGACCTTCAAATTATTTTCAAATTTTTGTATTTAATATAAATCATAATCATTGCACTTTTTTTTTGTTTTTTTAATAATTCTTTTTCTATTTATTTATATTCATTTTTTTCTTCTAATATTATTATGTATCCTATCATATTTTTTTTATATCAAATTTTAAATCATTCATTTTATTTAGTTTTATTTACTTATTTTATTAAACATTTTGAACCATTAATATTTAATAATAAGTTATTTTATGTATTTGTTTTGTTAGATAATTTATCACGATTTAAACGTTGTTATTAATATATAATTTAATTTGTGTTGGAGAATTATAATTTGAATTAAGTGTACTTAATTTTTTAACGTTATGTGGTAAATTAATACTTTTTTAATCATTCAATATTAGAAATTTTATTAACAAAAAAATATGAATGAATTTTTTAAATGTAAATATCATATCACTTATATAAGATCATAAAAAACCCAAGTCACTTTTAATTAAAATCTCTTTCCTCCCCTTTCTTCCCCTTCTTGAAAACTTTAAACAGAAAAAAGCATCATTTGTTTGGTATGGAAAGCTTCAAAGATCATAGAAAATAGAGTAAGAAATGAACATGAAAATCCAGATATGGGAAACAACGAAAAGATGGAAGTCAGATCTAAATCATTATCGTCTACCTTTGGATTGCGAATATTTTGTGATGGCGGTGCCAACGAGTCTACGACGATTGAAGGAGGATTTTACATAGTTAAGATCTTGCTGATGTTGATCTCTTAACACCATGGGGACAAGTCTGTCCTTAATGTTATCACTCTTTGACTTTTCTTTGCTGCTACGCTGATGAATGTGAATGGAATGGAAGAACTATTCTACCAGGTATAATGCTCAAAGGAGAATCTTCAATTTCAGTTTCTATATTTTTCCAATTTATTTGTTTTTTTTTTCTTTTCAATTTCTTCTTTTTAATTTAACCATTAAGGTTAAATATTCGAGTTCTATGATAAAGCTAGTTTTTTAAATTTTTGTACCAATAATTTTTTAATTATCCACATATCCTCTGTGATTAAATTATGTGCAGCCTATTTAAAAAGTTACACATCAACATATTTTTAATAAAAAAAGAAAAGAGAAACTAAAATTGTTTAAAAATAAAATAGAGGAACTAATTTAAATAACATTGTTTTATATTATCGAATTTGTCAATATTGCTAATATGAAGTAACTATATTGTAAACTATAGTATAGTATAAATATAAAGAATCATAAAATAAAAAGAAAGTGTAAAAATTATTAAATAATTGTATCAACAATAGAATTTTTTTTTTTATAAAAATATTTGTAATTCATTCCCGTTTATAAAAATATTTGTATCAACCGTAGGTAGGCTTTTTTCGTTAATAAAAATATTTGTAATTTATTGCCATTTATAAAAATAATTGTATCATTAATAGAATTTTTATCATTTATAAAAATATTTGTATCAACAATATACTTTTTCAAAATTTTTTAAAACAACCACTTTTTTTCAATTTAAATACTAAAATAACCTATTTTTCAAATTAATTACCGAAATAACCACCTTTCATTGTCGATGCGCCAGTTGAACTGTCGCATCTAATTAGCATTCAAAGGAGACGCTCAAGTCATTGGCGCATGCAGCCAAGCATGTGAAGGCATCACAAGCATTGGCGCATGCATGTAGGTATGTGAGTGTACGCCACATGCATTGGCGTATGCATGTGCCATGTGTGTGGCGTTTAAGGCAATGACACATGCATGTGTGTTGATCTATAAATACAATGCGTATCTCCCATAATTTTTCACACAACTTTTTACCCTCCTTCAATCTCCTTCAATTTTCTTTTCTTTAAAATATTTGAATATTCATATATTCACAAAAGAAATGTCGATTTAATATTTTCAGCAGTGCAGTCTCCGATAAAGATCCAACTTTGGAATATAGAAACATTCAAACGTCTTAATAGGACGTTGAACCGTTGGTTAGATTGAGAAATAGCAGAGGGTGAAAGGATCAGAAGAATTCAATGGCTTGAGTCCACGTTCAACCAAAATGTAGAAGTTCGTGTATGGGTGGATATTAAGACTGAAAGAGACGTTCACAGGATGATGTATACTAATAGGGAAAATGGCAAGTGTAATATTTTGCCTGTTATAGTAATAAAGGGGAAATTCCTCGAATGTCGATCTCAAAATGTCGATCTCAAGGACTGCAAGTTAATATTAAGTTCAATTTGTATCGTTCAATTAAACAAAAATTATGATTGGGGTTTTTAAATTCAAAATTACAAAAACAAAGGCAAATGAAAATAATAAAAAAAAATAAGGGTTTGCAAGGTATGAGGAACAATGTCATGGAGGGTGTATGATTTATCCCTGTAACAACTCTGAGTCACTATTGCATCAACAAATATCAATTACTACCAGTTCTCAAGGGTATTTTCTCTTAAGTCCTTGGTGAGAAAACTTTTAATCATTCTACCCTAATTTCTATGTCCATAGGCAATTGGGGTGAAGTGAAGCTTTATTATATCAAGAATGCTTTAATTCACACAGAGTATCCCTAGTCTTAGGTGATATCTATTGCAGAGTAACCTTATGAAAACCTTATCAATGGTGGTCAAACCTAATTGATAACCATAAAACAATCCACACATTACAAGTAATTGGATGACTTGGATCTTGAATCGCTTCCGCTCATGAAAATATCCCGCTCTCCAAATTCCTTGATCGTCTGACAATCCTGTGTTCGCCTCGTTCCAAGATCCCCTTTTCTCTTTTAGAAAATATCCTAATATAGTGAAAATCCCTTGGCAGAAGGTGGAAATCTCCAAAACGTCTCTGCAGCTTAAGCCCGGTGAAAAAGCCTGAAAACTAGAAAATTAGCATTTTAGGCTGACACTGGCCGTGTCAGGCTGACATTGGCAGTGTCAGGCTGACACGGGCAGTGTAAGCTGACACGGGCGACCGTGTCAGACCACTGTTTTGTGCATTACTTGTTCTTTCTTGGACTTCCTCCTGACATGGCCCGTGTCAGGTGACCCGGGTGGCCGTGTCAGGCCTCCTGAACTAGGAAATCTTCTTTTTTTGTATGTCAGAACTTTCCACTTTCTCACATTGAACCCATTGGATCTTCTTCGTGGGCCTAGAGGGCATAAACACAACAACCAAAGTATACAATCACGAAAACACAAAATAAAACTGACAATTGATAAAATTGCTTAAATAACTTACGAGAATGAAAATTAACTTTAAAGGTACCATAATGCGTACACAGTGTCTTAATATCCTTGGTTTCTTGTCGGATAAGCAACAAAAACATAGTGAAAATGGTGACCGATCACAACCCCAAACTTAGCTCATTGTTTGTCCTCAATTAATGTCCTATACGACAAAGTGTCACTTCCCAAAATTTGTATACTTACCATGATACTGCTGAGATCTTTCGTCAACGTCTTCACTCTCCCTTGTATAGTTTCTGCTTTTCCTAATGAGTTTTTTGTCGCACTTCCTCATCGAGGTACCGCTTCACCTTTCAGCTTACATCACACTCTCACCAAGTCTCTCGGGGTTTAAGTGTTTTCACTCTCAATTAAGAATATTCAATATCAACCCATAAGTTTGAATATTTTCTCCTTTCGTATCAACTACACACAACACACGTTTTTTGAGGTCTTTCGGGTTGTAACGGGGCTTGGGTTATGGTGTGGTAAATACAAACAAAAAGGAAAACAAATGGTTTGGGGTTCAGAGTCAATGTTAATATTCTTTTCACTATGTTTTATTCTTTTCTTTTTCAATTACTCGATTTTTCTTTGATATTCTCTCTTTTTTGTTTCAACTGAGTGCTCTTCCTTCGGTGAGTGCTTCTTTCGAACCATCGACTACATTTCATTTTCTCAATTTTTTTATGGTCGTTTTTCTTCTTCTTCTTTTTTTCGTACTCACCTTGGTTTTTGATAATTATGGGGTTTACCCCAAACTTAGAATTTAACACATCTTAATGACATCACATTGACTCCGAACAGGGTAAGGAAGTGTTTTGGGTCGCGGGTTACATTTATGTGGTTAGACAAACAAAGGGTACATGCTCAAATGGGGTTAACAAGGGATAACATTAACGGGATGACTATAAAGGCTCAGGGCTATAATCAAACAACGTGCCTCAGTGTATGCATATATCCAGTGTAATTCCCAGAGAACCTACGCAAAGTCAGCGTGATAAAGACATACCTGAATATCGCTCATGATGACAAATGTGTTTGGCTTTTTATGCACTCACCATGTTAGGTAAAGCTTGACAGCATCCACAGTACTTCTAGTATGGTGCAACTTCTTACTCAACTCAGAATGCACAGGGAACCTACGTTAGTTGAGCTTTAGAAGTTGTTTCCGATCTTTTCTTCAGCAGTATCGACTTTCTGGGAAAATCCTTCACAACAAGCAACCGTAAATGGAGTGATCCTTTCATCCACTATCACTCATAGTCATCACCTAATCCAACAGTACACCAAGACCCTAAAATACATGTAGCACATGATACCTGATAGTAAAAATAAACCAAATGTGAACCGGTAAAAGTTAAAAATTAGGAAATAATAAACAAAAATAAAAGCAAAAAGCATAGTAAAACCTCCCCCACACTTGAACTAAACATTGGCCTCAATGTTTTCGAACAAGATAGAAGGAGGGTGACTCACAGTGCCCTACTGAGGGGGCTGGGGCGGGAAATGCGACATGCCCACATGAAATTCAAATTTACCAAACAAATTTTAAATCTGCAAGCCTGACACGGGCCATGTCAGGTTGTTGTTCTGCTTATTTTTCCAACTTTTTCCATGTGAGTACCTTCACCCTTTTATGCAAGGCACTGTGTAAACCTACAATAATAAACAAACACAACCAATAATTAGAAATAAAAACGCATGGGTTGCCTCCCAAGAAGCGCTTCGTTTAACGCTGCATGGCTCGACTGTTCATTTTCCCTTGTTATGTAGGGATTTCAGCCATAGTTTCTTTCTCTGAATCTGAGTGATCAGAGGGAACTTCTTCCTTAGAATCCAATATAGCGTTTCTGCGTCTCCGGTGAACGGTTCTCTCGATTTCTGCGTCAAAAAGAAATTTTGGTGAGGGCTCTCCTCGCGTACACATATTATTGAATGAAAATATATAAATGACAGAAAAATAACTTTATTGCAGAGCAATAAAATTTTAATTGAACTTAAAATTAAACTCGATATTTTGGCAGTCCCCGGCAACGGCACCAAAAACTTGATCGGAAAAATAACAAGTGTATTATTTTTCCTATTATAGTAATAAAGGGGAAATTCCCCGAATGTCGATCTCAAGGACTGCAAGTTGATATTGAGTTCAATTTTTATCGTTCAATTAAACAAAAATTATAATTGGGGTTATCAAATTCAAAATTATAAAAATAAAGGCAAATGAAAATAATAATAAAAAATAAAGGTTTGCAAGGTATGAGGAACAATGCCAGGGAAGGTGTATGATTTATCCCTGTAATAACTCTGAGTCATTATTGCATCAACAAATATCAATTACTACCAGTTCTCAAGGGTATTTTCTCTCAAGTCCTTGGTGAGAAAACCTTTAATCATTCTACCCTAATTTCTATGACCATGGGCAATTGGGGTGAAGTTAAGATTTATTATATCAAGAATGCTCTGATTCACACAGGGTATCCCTAGTCCTAGGTGATATCTACTGCAGAGTAACCTTATGAAAACCTTACCAATGACGGTCCAGCCTAATTGATAACCATAAAACAATCTCGATTGGTCTGAAAGAGAAAGCATTAAACACATCAAAAGGTTACCGTAAGAATAATATTATAAATGCAATCGTAAACTCAAAGTCATTACAATTCTAAATCAGGGACCCCCCTAGCATTGGGGGGTTTAGCTACTCATATTGTTCAAAAAAATTCAAGAATAAAAATACACATTACAAGTAATTGGATGACTTGGATCTTCAATCGCTTCCGCTCATGAAAATCTTCCGCTCTCCAAATTCCTTGATCTCTGTAATCTTTGATCGTCTGACAATCATGCGTTCGCCTCGTTCCAAGATCTCCCATTTTCTATTGTAGAAACTATACTAATATAGTGAAAATCCCTTGGCAGAATGGGGAAATCTCCAAAATGTCCCTGCAGCTTAAGCTTGGTGAAAAAGTCCAAAAACTGGAAAGCGTTTTAGGCTGACACTGGCCGTGTCAGGCTGACATGGGCAGTGTCAAGCTGACACGGGTAGTGTCAGGCTGACACAGGGCAGTGCCAGGCTGACACGGGCAGTGTCAGGCTGACACAAGGCAGTGCCAGGCTGACACGGGCAGTGTCAGCTGACACGGGCGGTCGTGTCAGGCCACTGTGTTGGGCATTACTTATTCTTTCTTGGACTTCCTCCTGACACGGCCCATGGCAGGTGACACAGGTGGTTGTGTCAGGCCTCTTGAACTAGGAAATCTTCTTTTTTCGCATGCCAGAACTTTCCATTTTTTCACATTGAACCCATTGGATCTTCTCCGTGGACCTGGAGGGCATAAACACAACAACCAAAGCATAAAATCACGAAAACACAAAATAAAAGTGACAATTAATAAAGTTGCTTAAATAACTTACGAGAATGAAAATTAACTTTAAAGGTACCATAATGCGTACGCAATGTCTCAATATCCTTGGTTTCTTGTCGGATAAGCAACGAAAACATAGTGAAAATGGTGACCGATCATATACTATGTTCAAAATTGTTTTTATGGTCGTAATCACATAGTTATGTTGTTGTAATGACATAGTTATGTTGTTTATGTGTTGTATTTGTTAGTGATGGTATTTTATTTGTTGTAGTTTGTTATGTTGTTGTTTAAGTGTTTCTTATGTGTTGTATGTGTTGTATTTGTTTGTGATGATATTTCCTCACAAAGTTATCATATGAAATGAATGTTGTTTTTAATATAAAGTAAAAGAGTTACAATTAAAATTATCTTGTTGTGTTTGTTCCAACACTGGGATAATTAGTACGATTATGACCGGGCTGACGACATGAACTACATAATCTAACAGTTTTGTTCGCCGTATCCATTTCGGTTTGAATACTGGTGTTGTTTGGGAAACCCTTTTTATTTCTTTGCATTATTTAATTATGCCAAAGAATGTCCCCTTGATATGCAGACCAATAATCCTCTTTTTCTACCACTAAAAAACTAATTTTGTAAACATTGCAAAGACTTATGACTTTGTAAACATCGGATAGTAAGTAGGATGAATCTCGTCGAACCTTTAAACATGCCGTTATGACATGGGAGTAGGGCATACGAAAGGCTTGGAACTTTTCGCAATCATACCAACCTTTATCTAGTTCCACTCTATAGTGTCCCCTCGGCATGCCTTCATTGTGATCCATGGGCTCAGCAACACTGTACCAACCTTTAGTATGGTCAAACAGTGTGGCCACATGTGTGTTAGTTTTGGCAGTTTCCCCTCTAATGAATTTCATTGAAGCATCAATGAATAACTACCCAGGTTGTAACACTTAACTCCATTTGGAACGTCTGGTCTCAAACAGCGCCCTAGCCTGAAATAGGTTGCTTGCACTAAAGCGGTTATAGGTAAGTTTCGGATTCTTTTGAAGATAAAGTTCATTGATTCCATAAGATTTGTTGTCATGTGGACCCAATGTTGACCGTTGTCGTATGCCCTCGTTCACTTCTCCAATGGAATATTTTCAGTCAACCTTAATGCATATGTGTTTAACAATCTGATATCTTCACGGTATTGTTTGAAAGAAGGTTCTGTTAATGCATACCTTGCGTTGATAACCTTTTTCTGCAACGTTTTATCTTTGATCTCCCGCATGAAATTTTGAGAGATATGTCTAATGCAGTAGACATGCGTTGACGAAGGATCCTGCCAGCCATTATCAATGTTTTTGTATGCACTCACTATTGAAGGGTGTCAGGGTCTGAGATCAAACATAACTTAGGTTGAGGAGCAACGTGCAATCAAAGATTTTTTAGGAAAAAACTTCATCCCTCAGCAGTCAACCCTTCAACTAGGGCAAAGACGATTGGAAAAATATTGTTATTGCCATCTTGTGCCACTGGCATCAGTAGCGTTCCTTTATATTTCCCGTACAACTATGTAACATCAATTTGTATAATAGGTTTACAGAAAGCAAAATCTTTGATGCATGGTTGATACGCCTAAAAGATTCGGTGGAATATTCCATTACCAATAGCACAAGTCCCGTATGAGGTATACACCGACAATGTTTCCAAATTGACAATAGTCCTTGGAGCATAATTTATATGAGCCACCAACTATTTAGGAAGTTGTTTGTAAAACTCCTCCCAATTTCCAAACACTTTTTCAACCGTCTTAGTCCTAACTATCCAAACCTTCCTATATGATGAAGTATAGTTGTATTGTATTACAATATGCGAGATTATTGTACTCACCTTTAACAATGGATTGTCGCTAATGGAAGACAAAATTTCATCGCATATTAACTGAGAGATGAGTTTGAGATGGTTTTGCATTGGGTTCATGATTAAACATGTGTGAACTGGACCTATATAACCAATCTCCCAAGAATCACTCCTCTTCCGGTAAGATGCTGACAATCGGAACAGGCAGAACTCATTTCGACAATAAATCTTATACCTCGTTGCATTAGTTCGATCAACCCTGTAATCAGCTAATAATTCCATGTGATACTTTTTAATGGCTCTGGCACAGTCTTCTTTTGTGCGAAATGTGTCTCCTTCTTTCAAAGATCCTTGATTTTGCACATAAGGATTGTAAAATATATCTGATGAAGGTTCATCTGCACCCAAATTCAAGCTTGTCATGTGTTGAGGTGGACAATATACATAACTAGCTGGTAATGGCTCTTCTTCTTCATCATTCACCATTGAATCAACCAATAACTCGGCTTCTTCTTCTTCCTCGTCAACAACATTGACTTCAACTCGTTTGTCGTTATCAGTTTCACAAAACATTTGTGACAGATCAACAAACTGAGACACTTAATGTTGTTGTGTGAATATATATATAACTCTATATCATTCTACCCAGATTGTTCATGACTCATAAACATATGTTGAACATCGTCATCATCTCAAATCTACAACTGATAAAACTTTTCTTGGTTGTCTGCAAAGAACACCATATTTTTGTAGATGATTTGTCCCATCTGACTACACTTCAATTTATTTTGTATTCTTTGTTTCAAATTTGAAAATTTTGACCGTTGATTTATTGTAAACCAAGTTACTTATGTGTTGCAAAAACAAAAATCGAATAAGTGACACTCAAATATTTCACCATCGGTATGAGAACTGATCATGTAAAATGATGATGAAGACATTTTTTTAAAATGTAAGTTTAGTGTTTGATGGTTAATGCATTAATCACATATTAGCATGTAGTTAAATAAGGTAGATGGTGAAGGCAAATGTATTGATCACGTAAAGAATCTACAGGATTCCATGCAGAGACAAGACAAGGCAAACACCCTTACCAATGGCGCCTGCAAGATTCTTCTGCCCTAATAAGCCAAGGCATGCGCCTACATGATTCTCTGCAAAGATGATTTTTGCCTAATAATACAAGGCAAACGCCCTTATCAATGGCGCATAAACCAACCCATACGCACTATTCATTGGCGCGTACTCCCATGCATGCTTAAACACAAGGCATGTTCCCTTGCCTTTGGCGCCTACTCCCATGCATGCAAAAGTCCAATGACGCCTACACTTATACATCACATGTTGCAACTTTCCAACCTATCTCATCTATAAATATTGCAACAACTCACAACACTCAACATCTGCAACACTCAATACCTGTAACACTCAATACATGCAACATTCAACCTCAGTGTAATACTCAATACCTAAAACACTCAACCTCTGCGTAACACTCAATACATGCAACACTCAACCTCTGCAACACTCAACCTCACTGCAATACTTATGGTCAAGCTACGGATCAAGGTATTAATTTAAAATATCTTAAACAATATTATAAAAGTATAACATTAAACGAAGAATCTACCGATTATGAAAATATAATTAAAGCTCGGTGTTATATTATGATTCTATTTGGTATTTTTTTATTTCCTGAAAGTACTGGTAATACGGTAAATATTATGTATTTGTCGTTCTTACAAAACATAAATAAGGTAAGCACATATAGTTAGGGGTTTAGCTGTTTTGTCCCATCTATATAGTTGGTTGTGTAAAAATGCCAAAAAAAAAATACTTGTACGTTTTATTATCGCGCCTATTTGCTACAAGCATGGGGTTGGTCAAGACTGTCGTCACTTTCCCCAGTCAACGAGAATCCATTCATATTCCCCTTTGCAACAAAGTAAGTTTAAAATTGTACCATCTAATTTATTAGACTTTATACTACAACTAATTGTAAATAATATTTTTCCAATCTTTTCGATATAGGTGGTCAGTTAAAGGGATGAACCACAACAGGTTTCTAAAACACGTTGTAGTAGTCTATCGCAATCTTTTAGACCACGCTGGACCAGACGATGTAATACTACTACGCAACTCTACATTTGATTTTAAAAAAATTATCCTATTACATATCATATAATCATGTCATATTCTTGTACAGTTTATCTGGAGGCCATATTTGGGTCTTGATCATTAGGTTAACCATGATGATGATGCAATTTGGACAGCAAAAACACCAATTATTCGGTTCACTACTGTGGAGATGCACCAGAGTGACCGTGTAAAACTGCAGTTCGGCATGCAACAACAAACTCTAGAACCTCCGACGTGTTTGGGAGATTGACATCAACAAAGAGTCGATGACCAATGGAATTATTCTAACTAGAGAGACTTCACAAAAGAAATGTGTCGTCATTGGAGGAATCGACGAAAACACATCTTAAATGAACCAGTCATACGTGGTGTTAGACTAACTCAACATTATATGGCATGATTTAGGTCGGTTACAACGCCACAGTTTGTGTCTGAGCCAAGGTATTTGATTGATCCAAGCCAACGAGCTTCGTCATCAAACACCCAACAACAATCCCCGCTCAAGAACAATGTCAACCCACCCAAACCCAAAGACCAACCTCACAACATCACCTTACCATATACACCCAACCACTAAACACCCAACCTCGCAATCAATTCATGTCACACACCGAAACTCAAAACCAGGAATCAAACCCTAACCACCAACAATCATACGCGGCCATCATAACAGTCTATAGCCTAGATGATTCATACGATTCAGCGTCATACCATCGTAGCCCCCCACAAATGAACACATAAACATCTCATCGCCACAACATCCAACCATTGTTTGACTTTATTACAGCACATAAACCATTGCTTCATTTCCAAAATGATTCAATGTCTCAATTCGGGCAACCATATCGTCCACAATCCACCCAACCATAACGACCCAACCACGACAACATGGACACCGAACTCAATTACGGAAGCGCCGTTGGCGACAACCCCCCATCTATTGCTGACAAATGATGACAAATCTATGAAATACCGCTGAACCTTCCACCAGACCTTCACACCAGCCATCATTGCATCATGTCAGCACTCAAAGACCCCAAACACCTCACGGAAATCGTGGGAGACCTCGAAGACAAGCTACCTGGATGTTGAACATGGGGGCGTTTCAATCGGGCGGGTAATTGATTTTCTTGTCAATTTTATGTATTTTTACTTTATAATATAATATAAATTTTAATTTAATTAATTATAAATTATAAATTTTAATTTTAAAAAAATAAATGGAAAGTGCATGCGCCACATGCATTGGCGCATACACTACATGCGCTAATGTATGTGGCTTCAAGGTAAGCATGCGCCTAGGCCATTGACACCTATGCTCATTTGCAATGCATGCATGCGCTAATGACTTGGGCGCCTCCTTTGTATGCGAATTAGATGCGTCAATTCAATTGACACATCAGTAATGAAAGGTGGTTGTTTCGATAATTAATTTAAAAAATAAATTATTTTATTATTTAATTTGAAAAAGATGGTTATTTTAAAAAAAAAATTCTACTTTTTCCGTTTATAAAAATATTTGTATCAAAAAATACATTCTTTTCAATTTATAACATTACATTTTTTTATATCTAAAATTAAAGTCCATTATAAAAGTATTTGAATTTTTCCCGTATATAAAGTTTTTTCCATATATAAATATATTTGTCTCATATATGGTTTATTATATTATTAATGACAAATAAATATTATTATGACAATTTAAGATAAATTTCTAAAAATAATGAATTTTCTTCGTTAAAAGTAATCCTTTTATTCTTTAATACTTTCAAAATAAATCATTTTCCCAAATATTCTAATAGATATGTTAAATTGAAAATAATAAAATAGATATGTTATATGTTATTTTAATAAATCATAATATTTATAAAAGTAATGTTTTTTTTTATTATGTAAAAATTAATATACGTGAAATAATTAAGAAAATAATATATTTATATTAGTTAAGAAAAAAAAAAAGGTGATTATTACCAATTTATTTGAATGACACACTCTTAATTATATTATTTAATCTATCAAACAACTTTCATTCAAATTTTAAATAAAATAAATAATTTATAGTTTTATATATACACAAACGACTTGTTGGAATTTTTATTATTAAGACTCAATTTTAGTAGGAATATACACCACAAAAATTAAAAACAGAACCAATGTATTTTTCAAACTTTAATCTTTTTAAGTTTTTTCTTATCAAAGTCCCTATGTTTTATTTTGACACAAGATCTCAAATTTTTGTATGCACAACAAAATGGCTATTCTATTTGTACATGTGTTAATTTGTCTTCTCTGAGTTTGAAATGTCTCTCAGACGATTTGATTGCAGTCTTTCTATCTATTTAAATATTCTTCCCCCTTAGCAGAAACAATTTCCTTATTCAAAATAGCAGAATTGTTCTTGAACTTGAGTAGTTTTGATGTATGACTTCAAAAAGGATAAACATTGTTAAATGCACCATTGATGACTTTCTTTTCATCTAATACATCAATGGGTTTCAGTGAGGTGGATAAATCACCAAGTGGTTTTCTTCCTCCAAAGTCAACATCATAAAAATAATTAATTATATAAAGACAATCACATAAAATCACAAAAATTTACCAATTAAACTAATACAAACATGATTTCCCAACATATTAAAGTCCAAAAACACGAAATATAGAAAATCAAATATTCACACATATTATATTGAAGTTAAATTGATGTTATTCATCTGAATGATCATCAAGAAGGTAAAAAGTCAAAGACTCAAGTAAAGAGTGTTTGCTTATACTAAATATAGTTGTAAAGTCCTCTAGTATTTTTCTCCATTCTTCATCAGGAACAGTCTAGTGGCGATTGTACAAATAATACAGATTTATAGAATTTAAGGAAAGAAATATTCATAAAATAATAACCATCATCGACAAAAACATCCAAAGTTCCAAAATGCAAAAAGTAAGGGTGGTAAAAGGATACAATTGTTTGTTTTGCAATCACAACATCATAGCTTCCATGCAAAAAGAGTAAGTCAGTAACATTTTGATTCAACACAAACAATGAAATTAAGCTGAATCTATAAAAAAAAACTAATTACTCTAACATCTAAAAATAGTAGAAACAATTGAATTTGAAAATTGAAGTAAGTAATATTAACCTAGGCAAAGCAGTTCATTTTCGATCAGGTTGTCCTTCATCAACCGAGCTCATATCTAAACTTTGCTTCTCCCTCGTCACATCAACGTACCTCCCATGCATTATGCTAATTCTTTGTTTGGCTGCTCAGAAAAAAAATCATGTGTTCTTCATTTGAAAGGTTAATATCTCATATTCAATATTTATCATGGGTATGAAAGCAAGAGCAACTTAAATATTGTTCATTCAGTTATTTTGTCAAACATGTAGCAAATGCCTTGTTTATAACTTATATAGATCTCAAGCTTACCATATTCAAAGAAAAACCATGCATGCACCATATGCTTTATACCATGATTAACAAGGGTTACCTATTTTATTTCTTTATTATATGAAATTAATAATTACCAACCAATTTCATGGGTAATAGAGACACACTTATGTTTTATACCTCGTGTTTCGTACTATTCACTCTGACGATTCTGATGTGGGACTTAGATAACATTGTATCGATTCATTCTAAAGACAACGGTAACTTACCCAGCTACTTGACCGAAGAGTTATAGCCCTTCTCAGTTGAAAACTAGAATAAGTAGAATTCTAAATGCCAATCATGGGGAATCCTTTTATATCTTGAAGTCTACAACCAAAATACATAGCATAATGATAAGCAAAATATATTTGGGAATTCAAAATGAAAGCCTAATATATAGCATAATGATAAGCAAAATATATCTAGGAATTCAAAACGAAAGCCAAAACAGATGAACGAATCTGAAATTAATAACTAAAGCATCCCAATCTAGCGACAATTGAATTTCAATGCAAATATAGCACATGAATAAGAACTCACCTCACAATAGAAGAGGAGCACGTATATATAGCACATGAATAAGAACTCACCTCGCAACAGAGAGACTTTACCTTATTATACAGACGCAGGCCAGCAGATTATGCAAGCATTATAAACAAAAATACCAAATTCCAATGAAAGATAAAACAAACTGTACTCTTTATTGAACAACAAGGTGATCCATTTAACCTTTTCAAACAAAAATACATACACCCTGCAAGAATGTTTAAGCACATAGGAGTATACAAACTGAGCGACTGTTGAATGTGTAACCGGTTACACAATATTTGGTAACCAGTTACACCTGCACCAGAAGCAGAAAATCAATTAATTTCCAGCAACATTGCAGAACCACTTCAAATTATACCAGTTCCAATTCACATAACACATAACAACAATGACATTATGCATCAACTAATAGCAGCATTTACACTTTGAATCAAACATTCATAACATACTAACACTCATCAAAACATGAACTAACATTCATTCATTCCAATTCTAACATCAAGCCAAGCTAAAATTCCATAACAATCTCTACATTTAACACTCAAATGACAGTTTCAACTAACAATTTAACAAATCATTAACACCATAAACTTCATAACAAACTTGTTCATGAGAACACTTAACACTAACTGTTGCCCTAACTTCTAACCACCATTTCCCAGAAAGTGCCCGAAATGGTTGGAAGATTCACCTATATAAACTCACCACTCTCTTCAATTTATAAGGTTCAATCATCAACCAAAGTTAATCATTTTCTGCAGAAAGTCACTCATTGCAAATTCAGTTTTCATTCTCTAAATTCATCTTCTCCAATTCCTCTCCCCATAATAAAGGTCTATCACCATTGGAACAAGCTTCACCTTGAAGTTTATCACTAATTAAGATAAACCTCTTACATTCTACACTACTCTCACACTATCATAATCAACATCAACAACAACAATTCAGTTCAGAATTTTTCAGAGCTAATTCTTGAAGAGAAGAAGTTCATATCAAAAGTAGAAGATTAAAGTTTCAAAGTAGCATACATCTGTTTTTATTCATCTTCATCACCTTCAAATTTCGGAAAATTCCAAGACAATCCTTCACCTTGTAGGTCGTTAAATTTTTATTCCTTCTTGTTTGCTTAATTTTTGATACCATAATGTAACTCTAGCATTGGAGAATCAAAGCCCTAAGGTTTTGTGGCTTGGTTCTTCTCCACCTCCATATAATTTCAATTTTCATGGTTAGGGTTCATAGCTTTCTTACTTCAATTTAAAGAATTGGTTAATCTTTGAAAAAAGTTGATGAGAGATTATGATATAGGAGGTTGAGAGGAATATATCAGTGGTGTTATTGCTTAATTTCGGCCAACTAATCTGCCTCTGACACGGTGGAGAAAGAGCTCTGGTGGTGGTGCTTTTGACATTAACAGAACATGATGTGTAGAGATGAAGTTTAGTGTTGTTGGAGTTTTCCCCTTCCATTGCCAAATTTGGTTGGGCTTAGAGTCATTCAGCCCACTGTTTTGTTTTTCACACTCCTATTTTTCTTAGGCTACCCTTTGTTGAACCCAACAACAACACCCTATGTTTGGGCCTTATCTGTTAGGCCTAAAGCCTCTGTTTCTAAGCTACACACCCTCTGGTTTATGTAGCCCTATAGATTTAATTGCTTTTCTTTTATTTCTTATTTTTTATCATTCTTTTGTCAATTTTTGATATGCTTTTAATTCATGAACATGCATATTTTAATTCGTGTAAATTCGTGTATCATGGTTAATTAGAACATTTCCTCTTTTGGAATTTATTTGAATTTAATGGTAGGAGTTTCTTTAATTCTTCATAAAATCCATTAGAAGTTAGGTTCCAACATACTTAATTTCATTTTAATGCAATGTTAATTCATAAAAAATACACATTAAAAATGGTTAGCTTAATTAGGATATAGATTTATGTGAGGTCAAAGATTCTTAGTCCTTGTTTTAATGATGTCAAACGTTTTTAGTTGCTCATAATGTGAGCTTTGGACGGTGTCATCATATCATAGAATGCATTCATTCTCCAACATACTCAAAGTATAAGTTTAATGTGTCCATGCATATAAGTGCATCTCATAGATGTGAGTAATATACTTGATCCTCGTTGGTACCTTAGGTTCATAAAAGAATGGTTTGAATTGACCAAAATACATCTCAAAAACCAAAGATTGTCAGTTTAAGAAATTTGAGTCGACTCACGCCTTAGAGCGGTCGACTCATTCATACATATTCCATTCAGTGTAACTCTCAGGTCTGAACAGGTTGAGTCATAGGTCGACTCAATCCTGGGAAAACTAAATGAGTCGACTCATCCGCATGTTGCATTGACTCATTGCCTGTTTCATTTGAACCATGTTGCCATGGGTCTGAACAGATCGAGTCATAGGTCGACTCAACTCTGGAAAAACCTGTTTGAGTCGACTCATCCCCTGTTTGAGTCGACTCATCGCCTGCTTCACTTGAGTAGTTTTGCTGCGGGTCTGAACAGGTTGAGTGACCTATGTGAATAGGTCGAGTGGTCGTTGTTAGTAGTCAATTTGCTGTTGTGTATTTTTGCAAAAATATTTTGTTATGTCTGTTACTTGGTTCATGCATTATATATATATATATATATATATATATATATATATATATATATATATATATATATATATATATATATATATATATTCTAAAGTCTCTTTTTCAACTGAAAAAATACAAGAAAAGTGAAAGATATACACTAAAGTTCCTCTTCATCTTCATTCTTCATTGCATTTTTCAACAACTACACATAACAATTTTTGTTGATCATAGTGCATTGTTGTGGTGATAACCTCCAAATAGGACTGTGTAATCTTAGTTTAGGTAGAGGCTTTAAGTGAGTTTTTCTTGAATAAAACCGTTGGGGGTTTCTCCTCCAAGAATTGGGTGTTTTTGCATAAATCTTTGCTTCATAGATTCAACCGAGTGAAAGGTTTGAAGAACGGTGGGTTCGTTCAAACAAGTAATTGTAACCGGAGGATTGTGAAGAAAGATTTGGGTTCAAGCGTCTTGCGATTGAAGTCAGCCGAGCTAGTTTTTTGCAAAACGCGAAGTTCTTGCAATAAGGTAGCTACAATCGAAGGTTTCACGCATATCTGATAGAAATCAGTCGAGCTAGAGTTTTGGAGAACGTGGAGTTCTTGCAGTAAGGTAGCTATAACCCGAGATTTGTTCAGAATGCTTGAAGGACTTGGTTCAACTCGAATTAAGGGGAGAAAAGTGGATAGGATTTGCAACAACACTTGGGGTTGGTTGGTGGTGATAGTTTCTTCTCTTGTATAAATTTTGAAACTTGATAATAAATATCTCAATTCTAGTTTTAGAATTGGGGGCAGACGTACCCTAAGCGAGGACGAAAGGGGAACTGCCTAAACAAATCTAATGTTGTTCTCTCTTTCTTTAAACTTTTTTAATTATGCATAAATTGAGTCTTGTGTGAAATTAATTGTAAACTTAATCTCGCTTAATTGTTGTACATTGAAGTTGTTCGATAAATTGGTGCAATCATTTTGATTGCAACTAAGGAAAATTATGCACAGTCAATTTGAGTGAAATTTAGACTTGGTGTGGAGTGCACTCCAAGTGTTTGATAAAATTAACCTCACACAAGTGTATCAATATTTTACTTGTTCTCTTATTGTGTTAACTCATCATTAGCGGTAACTATAGCAAGGATTGGTGTAATTAATCGATTGATTAAGATAGTTGTTGATTATCTTTATCTTAGTCATTCCATTTGGTTTCACGCATATCCGATCTTTCCATTAACGGATCGTTTAGACGATTGTGGTCCAGGTAGCTTTCGCAACCTTTAAAAATAATTTTAAAAAGCGCTAAATTTTAAATACTGATCTATTCAACCCCTCTTCTAGATCGGTATTATCGTGTAACAATTTCTACTTTAGAATTTAATTGTATTTAGTTTAGAGTTTAACTCTTTAATTTTCAATTAGAACTCATTAGAAATTAAATCCTTTACTCTTACTTGCATGCATGAATTATGGTTCTGATTTTGCCACTATGGATGATTCTCATTTGCTCATTGGTTTAATTTTACATGGTGTATGATTATCCCCCATTTGGGGAAAATGTACCCTACTCCCATGAACATGTAACAATTTTATTGCTTTCCTTTTTATCGTTTTTCTTACTCGTCCATTAACTTAGAAACATTCAAAAGTTAATTTGATCCAACGTCAAATGTTTTTCCAAATCAAACTTAATTGAGTGCAACACGAGTACTTGATCCAACGTTAAGTACCTTTTTCATTTAATTTACACAATTTTTATATTCAATCTCAAACAATTGATCCAATATCAAGTCATTTTCAAAATATTTTTACAATAAACCAGATGAAAAAGGATGGAGTGTACGTACTTGTACACATCATTTCTCAAGTACTTGGGTTGTCGTCCATGCTTAGCTTGTGTCTCGATACTTGTCTTCCATTCAAAAACACTTAACAATAAACAAGTTTAATTTGGTCCTCTTAGGTTGAAAAAGAGAGGTCAAGGTACAATTGTCCTTTCAGCTTCTGAGTATTCTGACTGCTGACCATACTTAGCTTGTGGTTAGATGCTTGTCTCCCTCTAAGTACCAATGATTAAACTCGCCTCAGAAATTTCATAAACAAAACATGTTCGATGAAAAAGAGAGGTAAGGATACAATTATCCTTTCAACTCCTAAGTATTCGGATTGTCGACCGTACTTAGCTTGGGGTCTGATACTTGTCTCTGACTCTAAAATCAATCACAATCCATCAAATCCAATTTTCTGCCTTACGGAATTCAAACTTTCCACAAAGGACATGTTATTTCCAGTCTACCGCAAACAAACAACGCTTAAGTGTCCCATGCGCAAGCATACAAACAACTTTTAACTACTAGAACATCAATGTTAACATCGTCCACTAAAAACAACCAACAAATCCGTATTTTCTACCACGAACTACAAAGTTCTCATTTTCTCATTGCACTATGGGAATACGTAGGCACGAGGGTCCGAATCCTTAACGAACACACTAATTAATAAACTTATTTTTTCTCTTTCGCAAGTAACCTTCAAATAAAAATACCAATCCATGCAAAGAATATTCAAAACGGTTTCCGTTGAGTATAACAGATGTGAAGGATGCTAATATGTTCCCCTTGCATAATTGACTCCCGAATTCGCTCTTGGTTGCGACGACCATCCTCTTTTCTTAGGGGTTTTATCGATATTTTCCCTTTTCTTTGGAATAAATAAAGTTCGGTGACAACTTTGTAGTTTTTACGGTGCGACAAGAGTGAGGTGAAACGCTTTTATGTGGATAGCCATTACATTTGATATAAAGGTGGTAGACGCGCCTGGAGGAAAAAATTGTCTATTTTTGAATGAATGAGGGTTTATATGCTCTATGCGCTTTATCGCTTAATGGTGCTCTTGAGCCTTTTGTTTTGCGCCTTGTGAACAACATATACTATATTTAATACTAAAAAGATATAAAGTTTTTTTTTCTTATAACTAAGGCAATAGGATAAAAAATCATGTCAATAATGAGAATATGATTATTTCATGGTATATGAAATTTTAAAATTATATTTTTAAGTTTTTTTAGATGAAAAACATTTATTAAATCATCCTAATCCATTTTCTTAATTGAGAAAAATAAAATATTATTTATTTATAACTTTAAATATTTTTATACAAGTGGCTGTCTTAGCTCAGCTGGTAGAGCGTGTGGCTTTTAACCATGTGGTCGTGGGTTCAATTCCCACAGACGACGAAGTGGAGGATAATGTTTTAGATAAATTATATACATATTCATAATTTTATATGTATAAAATAATAATAAAATAATTTTTTTAATGTGACCCGACCCGAATCCAAATCCACTTTAAAAATTAGGATTTTGTTTAAAAACCCAAAAGAAGGTGCGTCCACTTCTTCTTCTTCCCCACCCCACTACTTCATCTTCTTCCCCCACCCACATCTTCATCTTCTTTCCCACCCAACGACTTCATCTTCTTCCATTCTCATATGTATTTTCTGTAGATAAAATAGAGGAAAAAAATAAAAGTGGATAAACCACTCCGCCCAGGGTGCGCGACGCAAATCGCGACCCGCGCTCTCGACGAAATCGGTCGCGATTTCAGACGGCGAATCGCTCCTGACTTCTCGCGCAGTGGGGAATCGTTCCGGCCGGACCGTCCGGGATCGCGCCGTGAGCGGCCACAATCGATAACTCTGATTGAGACCATATCCTTTTCAATGTGGGACTCCGTAAAAGTATTGCATTAAATTAAGAGTATTTCATGAAACTTATGTAGGTGACACTTTTATCTGTTGCCTAAGTGAATTCAAACGCAAGCGAGTTTTATGGTTGGTTTTAAGAATGTGAAGAAAGCTACAAGAAAATAAATATAGAAAAGTAAATGAATAATAGATCAAAGAAGAACACGCTATATTTTATCTTGGTTAGACCCAGAACCACGAGGCCTGCGTCCATTCCCCATATATTGACCCTTTCCACTATCACATATCTTTTACAATATGATTATCCCACAACCTTCTTACATCAAACTTTTATCTCAGGTTCAAATTGCAATCTTTTTATCAAAATATATAAGTCAAGATAATAATCCCTCTTGATTATAGGTGTAGATTAATAATGATTTACATAAGATAACTTTACTTTAAGTGTTTGATCTCTCATTACACAGAACCTCTATAAGTCTATGGTGCATCTTTCTCTTAACTTATTTTTTTTACATTTCAGTTACTTATTTATGATGCATTTCATTCTCTCTAGTTTTGTCAGATATTTTTATTTGGTAACCGTTCTTCAAAAATCCACAAAAGTCATCATCTCTTGTGTTTAGAGTGGAGGATAATTTTTTAAATAAATTATATACATATTCATAATTTTATATGTATAAAATAATAATATAATATAAAATTTGGCACATTGATAATTAAGGAGAGTTTTAATTGGTTATAGGAATAATTTTCTTTTAAGAATATCATGGATATTTGAATAGTTTTTTCTTGAAAAGATAAAGAGGTGAGGCATCTCTCCAAATTATGATTAAAAAATATTTAAAATAATTTTTTTAATGTGACCCGACCCGAATCCAAATCCACTTTAAAAATTAGGATTTTCTTTAAAAACCCAAAAGAAGGTGTGTCCACTTCTTCTTCTTCCCCACCCCACTACTTCATCTTCTTCCCCCACCCACGTCTTCATCTTCTTTCCCACCCAACGACTTCATCCACGTCTCCATCTACTTCTGCACCTCACGACTTCATCTTCTTCCATTCTCATATGTATTTTCTGTAGATAAAATAGAGGAAAAAAATAAAAGTGGATAAACCATTCCGCCCAGGGTGCGCAACGTAAACCGCGACCCGCGCTCTCGACGAAATCAGTCGCGATTTCAGACGGCGAATCGCTCCTGACTTCTCCCGCGGTGGGGGATCGCTTCGGCCGGACCGCCCGGGATCGCGCCGTGAGCGGCCACAATCGATAACTCTGATTGAGACCATATCCTTTTCAATGTGGGACTCCGTAAAAGTATTGCATTAAATTAAGAGTATTTCATGAAACTTATGTAGGTGACACTTTTATCTGTTGCCTAAGTGACTTCAAACGCAAGCGAGTTTTATGGTTGGTTTTAAGAATGTGAAGAAGGCTACAAGAAAATAAATATAGAAAAGTAAATGAATAATAGATCAAAGAAGAACACACTATATTTTATCTTGGTTAGACCCAAAACCACGAGGCCTATGTTCATTCCCCATATATTGACCCTGTCATACGGTGAACTGACTTTGTGTGTTTTGCTTTGGAAAGCAAATGTCGCGGATAGCAAGAGTCGCCACCGACTTTTCTTTCATCCAATAAGGAAAGGCGGAAAAGAACAGGAAAGACCTTAATTAGATTTTAGGTTCGGGAGGTACATTATACAAAGGGAAGGTGTTAGCACCCTTTGTATCCATGGTTATCCATGGGCTCTTAATTGCTTGATCACTTATGTTTGTCTGGAAAAAGTGGTTGTGAATTGTTTAGAAAATGTTTTGAAAAGAGAATTTAACTTTGTAATGATTCTTGCATGAATGTATACAAAGTGGTTACCTCATTTAGTTTTAAAAGTTGTTTAGAAAAATATAACTCGGTAATGATTCTAGTATGAATGTATACCAAGTGGTGATTTTCTAAAAGATGTTTTGAAAGGTGTGGGGTGTGAAAAATATTTTAGGTTGTGATTCAGCAATTAAGAGTTATACCCACCCAAGGTCTTTATGGGCATTTCCTATCCTTATGAGAGTAAAACTGTCTTTACTATTGAGAAGTAGGTAGTTTTATCCTTTGGATGTAAAAGGGTCATCGTAGGGTCATCGATTGGTCATTGAAGGCAACCTTTGTAAGGATACCTTAGCATTCGAAGGGACGATCATCATTTAACCGTAGGCTACACCGAAGGGTCATCGAGGGACAAAATCATATATTCGAAGGCAACATCCGAGGGACTATGATTTATTTTAGAGGGACATGATGATTTAACCGAAGGGTCTTGGCTAAGGGTATCCCCACATTCGCGGGACATGACCGTAATACCGTAAGGCAACAAAGAGAGGTCCAAGATCACATATTCAAAGGCAATATTTTGCAATTAAGTATTTAAGATGAATTTCCACATTATGATCAATTAGGATGAATCTCCACATTAAAATTAATTAAGTAATTAGGATGAATCTCCACATTAAAATTAATTAAGCAATTAGGATGAATCTCCACATTAAAATTAAGTAATTCAGAATCCATCTCCATAAGGGTATCCCACAAATAAAGTGGAATACCTAGCCGGCCGTTTCTTCAGGAATATGTAAGCCTTTACACAATTCAGCACACGGGTTAGAACATCGAGATAAAGTACAATTGAAAATTGCACCACAAAATAAACACAACAGTCATAAGGTCAGGCCAAATAATGCAGAATTATAATAGGTCTTGATTAGATAAACATAAAGCAGAACAGAAAAGAAACAAAACAGCCACTGTCCCGTTCGCTCCTGCTTCGCCTAGCGAAGGCTTAGCGAGTGCTCGCTACAGGCTCGCTTAGTGATGTGCTAGCGAGCGGCTACGGGTTTTGAGTTTGATAGCAGCATGATCTCCGGAACCCTGAACTTTATGGCATTTAATTACAGGAATAACATGGACAAACATTCAGGATATTCAGGCATACTTAAATTCACATGTGAAATCAAATTACATATCCGAAAATTTAATCATGATGCCTTATGTATGTAGAGATTACCGATTAAAAGCATAAAACAGTAGTGATGCGCAAACCTGTTTGCAACTGAGCTGCGATGTTGAAGGGACTGACCATTCTTGGTATCGGATGGAGTTGGGCGGAGGTAACTTCGGTGCGGATGAGCGGCCTTCAGGGTTTCTTTACTCGGAATTCTCTGAGTTAGTCTCTAGGGTTTCTATGCCAGGGTTTCTGTCCGTCTTCGTCTTCATTCTCGTGACTGAAGTGTCGGTATTTATAGTGATCGTGGTGACCTAATGGGCTCAGAATGAAGCCCGAAAATTCTGATATATCGCACGCTTCGCTAGGCGAAGGAGTTGCTCGCCTAGCGAGCAAGCTAGTTTGGGCCTTTTTCTGGATTGGGTCTGTTGTGAGCTGGGCTTTTGTTCCTTTAAGGTCAGTGCCTTGCGGAATAAGTTGGAGTGCTTCGAGAAATGTTTTGCAAGATTAATGGGCAAATTTTGGGGTATGACAGCTGCCCCTGTTTAATATTCTTGAACCGAGAGAGTTAGGATGGCAAGTATGCCATTCGTGGTCTGGAGGTGGAAGATTATTGAACACTAGAATGCCCCAAAAATTTGCACTTGTCAATTAGTCTTGATGGAGACGGGCTTAAAGATGCCATCCAGGAAGTTTGATGATGAGAGCTTCAGATTGTGTCGTACGTTAGACGATATCTGAAGACATGGGTGTCATACCGGGTCGTACGTTAGACCGTATAGTGAGTCGCCCATTAGGCTGTCGACTTCGCTGGGGAGTCGGAGTGTGTTATATACTGCTGGGGATAAAGGATCAGGGTGGATCATACGCTAGACCGCATCTGAATAGTAGAATGAGTTGTCCATTAGGCGGGTGACTTCACTGGGGATGAGAGATCAGAATGGATCGTACGCTAGACCATATTTGAGTTACAGCATGAGTCGTCCGTTAGGCTGTATCTGACGAAAGGTAGTCGTATGCTAGATTACACCTCGGAATGTGCCGTACGCTAGGTAGTGTCTGAGGAATGAAGATCCGAATGGGTTGTACGCTAGACCGTATTGGACTTGCTGGAGGAATCATATGCTGTGCCGAATCAGGATGAGATAAGGATCCGAATGAGTCATACACTGCTGGGGATAAAGGATCAGAATGGATCATATGCTAGATCGTATCTGAATAGCAGAATGAGTTGCCCCTTGGGCGGTATCTGGAGAAGTAAAGATCAGAATGGATCGTACGCTAGATCGTATCTGAGTAACAGAATGAGTCGTCCATTAAGCGGGTGACTTCATTGGGGATGGAAGATCAGACCGGATCCTACGCTAGATCGTATCTGAGTAGCAGAAGGAGTTGTCTATTAGGCGGGCGATTTCGCTGGGGAGGAAAGATCAGAATGGATCGTACGCTAGATCGTATCTGAGTTGCAAGATGAGCCGTCCATTAGGCTGTATCTGAGGATGAAAGGGGAGTCGTACGCTAGACCATGCTTCAGAATGTACCGTACGCTAGGCAGCATATGAGGGGATGAACGTCCAAATGGGTCGTACGCTAGACCGTCTCTGAGCAGCAGAACGAGCCGTCCGTTAGGCTGTTTCTGATGATGAAGGGGGTAGTCATACGCCAGACTACACTTCAGAATGTACCGTATGCTAGGTAGCATCTGAGGGGATGAACGTCCAAATGGGTCGTACGCTAGACCGTCTCTGAGCAGCAGAACGAGTCGTCCGTTAGGCTGTTTCTGATGATGAAGGGGGTAGTCATACGCCAGACTACACTTCAGAATGTACCGTATGCTAGGTAGCATCTGAGGGAATGAACATCCAAACGGGTCGTACATTAGACCGTATTTGAGCAGAATGAGCCGTCCGTTAGGCTGAACCTGATGATGAAAGGGGTAGTCGTACGCTAGACTACACTTCAGAAATGTACCGTACACTAGGTAGCATCTGAGGAGATGAACATTTGAATGGGTCGTACGCTAGACCGTCTTGAAATAGTTGAAGGAATCATATGTTGGGCTGAATTAGAATGAACCGTAAGCTAGGTTATATCCGATGATATTTGTTGTGTTTGCAGTAAATGTCTGGGATGAGTTTAAAGATGTCCTCGTTAGGAGGATGTCAGAGCTAGCCAGAATGAATATTCACATGGATTATATCTGAAAGATGTATCTGAATCTCGAATGTAATCGATGAAGATATCCGTCTGAATGGATCTTTACTTTGACTGTATCAGGAGGATAATTAACCTGAAAAATAAAGTTAGCTTTATGCCATGTCATGATGCATGAGATGTTTTATGCTTATGAAACTAAATGCGAACAATGTATGCATGCGTATGCTGTGAAATGATGTAATGAATGAATTATGCGTCTGAAATAAATGCGAACATTATATGCATGTATATGATGCGAAATGATGCATGAATGGATTATGTGTCTGAAACTTTTGCTAGGGGAAAATAAATCCCAATATTCTGGTTGGAGATATTTGTATTGATGGCCCTTTCTTAGCTGGGGATACTTGATTTCTGTCTGATGGTGGAAACACTCAACAGAGCCTGGCTGGGGATAGAAGAGATGACTAGTCTGTCTGGTGATGTCGACCTCTTCTGGGAAATAACTGGTTTTCATTGGGGAAAGGATTTGTAATCGG
Source organism: Lathyrus oleraceus (assembly GCF_024323335.1). NCBI lineage: Eukaryota > Viridiplantae > Streptophyta > Magnoliopsida > Fabales > Fabaceae > Lathyrus > Lathyrus oleraceus. The sequence continues at coordinate 435,898,923 of NC_066580.1, read as the reverse complement.
ATTCATCGGAAAGCATGGTTCGACCTTATCCACGATCCTAAAGTCTTTTAGTAACTGTGGTTGCTATTTTATGCCTGTATTTTCGGTAAACATCAATCATGTTCAAATGCATATATTAATTCAAACTAAATCAATGGACATTTACGCAAACAAAACAGAGGAAGTAAAACAAAAGCATTTCTTTGGAAGTAAAATTGTATCGATTTTGAAAGAGGGCCTATAAACAGGCAATTCGTGTACAAGGAGACAGAAATCCTAGTAAGAGGAAATTGTCAAGGAAACAAAGAGAAAGCTATGCAGAAAAAAGTCCCATCGATTTTAATTCCACTACTGTCATTATGTCTTCAAGCCTCTCATCTCCTGCTGTCGGATAAAAGTGATTGGCTTGTTCAGTCCCTTGAACTTGGGTGAAGCTGACCGAGAACGGGACATAGTCATACGCTTTAATCCCTAATTTTTGTCTGGACCGCCTTTTCAGGTTTTCAGTCCACCAGGATACCCTTTTTTGCCCAAGCCGCCTTTTCAGGTTTTCGACTTGCCGGGTGTACATGCGTAGTATTTTTTAACTATGTCCGTGTTCACGGGATGCGGGGACTCTTCGTCATCCACTGTAGCAAGCATCATGGTTCCACCGGAGAATACCTTCTTAACTACAAATGGCCCTTCGTATGTGGGAGTCCATTTGCCTCTAGAATCACCTTGTGGTAGAATGATACGCTTTATTACCAAGTTGCCACTTCGGAATTATGGTGTTTTATTTTGAACTGCGTGCAAAGTTCAGTAATCATCTTGTTGTTCAAATTGGAGAGAGCAGGTTTTCCAAATGTATATTTGATGAGATCCATCTTAGAAATCAATAAAGTGGTATGATTCAACATATACTGTCTTAGTCGGCGAGCAGCCTAAGCCAAAGCATAACAAGCTTTCTCGAGCTGTGAGTATCTTGTTTCACAGCCGGTACCTTTTGCTAAGGTAGTATATGGCATGCTCTTTTCGACCAGACTCGTCATGTTGCCCCATCACACCCTATTGGATTTTCTAACACGGTCGAATACATGATTAGAGGTCTTCCTTCAACAGGTGATAGGAGATACTTCTTGATTTTGTCAAAAAGCTTCCTGACATTCATCATCTCTTGACTGTTCTCAGTAATTTGAAGATGGGTTTGCAAGTAGCAGTCACATGGGAGATAAATCGGGCGACGTGGTCCAGATTCACAATTTCGATCGATGCCTCATGCGGCTGAATAGTCCTTTCTTCTTGCAGTAGTCTGGCAAGTTCTCAGGTACTTCACAATCTTCCTCACTTCCATCCCCGGCTTGGTAGATCGGATTTTCAAAGTCATAATGAACAGTAGCAGAGTTATTACCAACAGGATCCAGAGTGGATATGGATCGGCAAATTGTTACGTGAGTGTGTGCAAGAAAACATAGCTTTGTTTAAAAGATGACAGGAAAGATAAAGAGCGCAATATTTGAATGCAAAAAGTCCATTGATTTATTGAATGTGAATATGCTTATGAAAATGACATAACCCTTGAAAAATTAGCTATCGTGCCCCGGGCATAGACACAATGCTTTAAAATGCTAAAATAGCCATAACAATTACTCCTGACTAAAGGAAATCGGGATAGTGTCTTCAGCTTTCCAATTATTGAGTCTGTCACCAATTGTTGGGAAAATCCAGTTATCCAAGTCGCAATCGCTATCAACATCTTCTACAGCATTAACAGTCTCGTCATGATTAGGCAGAGGAGCAGGGATGACATTAGGAGTCTCCGGAGGATCAGAGGTAGCTGCCTGTATCTTTCCACTTCGAATGCCGCGTTCAACATGCTCACCTGTTAATATAAGTTCAGTGAAACCCAATGAGGAACTCCTCAATAGATGACTGTAGAATGGGCCAGTCAGTGTGCTCATGAACATGTCTACTAATTCTCGATCAGTCATAGGGGGTTTGACTCGGCCAACCAAGTCTCTCCATTTTTGAGCATATTCTTTGAAGCTTTCTTTAGATCCCATAGTCATATTTTGCAACTGTAGCCGAGTAGGCGCTAGTTCAGAATTATACTGGTAGTGCTTGTAGAAAGCTGTCGCTAAATCAGTCCAGGTGCGGATGTTAGAGCTCTCGAGCTGATAATACCATTCCAACTGTGTGCCAGACAGACTCTCTTGGAAGAAATGGATCCATAGTTTCCTATCAGTGGTATAAGGCTGAATCTTTCTCACATAAGCTCTCAGATGCATTTGAGAACAAGATGCCCCATCATACTTAGTGAAAGCGGGGACCTTGAATTTGCGGGGAATGATCACATCAGAGACCAGACCCAAGCTTTCGAAATCCAGACTGGGCGCCTTCTGACCCTCCATAGCTAGCATACGTTCTTCCAGCAACTTATACTTATCATCTTTTGGAGAGTACTGCTCATTTTCATAATCTTCATCGTCGTCCTCATGGTTGAAGAAATCAACATTCTTCTCCTCCGAATCATTCTCTGTCTCCTCTTCTTGATCCTTCGGAATTCTAATCTTGACTCCTGCAGTCTGTCCTTTGAGCCTTCTTCCCGGGTTGATGTAACTCACAGGTTTCTTGTCTTTCTTTTTCTCGAGCAAGAGAGCCTTCAGTTCCTCCTGCCCCTTGGATAAGTTCAAGATCATCTCCTGGAATTGAGCATTCTGAGCCTGGAGATCTTTGACAGCTTGTTCGAGGTCCATTTTTCTGTTTGGAGGAAAACCGTGAGAACATTGATCCCTTTAGAGTACCTGTTATGCAATGTTATGCTATGCAATGTATGAAATGTTTTCAATGTTTAAAGTCCTTGAAATGGTTAGTACAATGCCACGATGTCATGATGTTATGATGTTATGATGTTATGATGTTAAGTAAATAACAAGCACAAGCAAGTCACACAACCATCATTCCTAAGTTTAAAGGCTTGCATGAGTTCCATAGGTAAGTACCCTCCCCACTGAAGTTTGGTTGGTTCAACCTGTCCTAGAATAGTAACCGGGTTCTAGAAGGATCTCAAATCATTGACCTTTCCTTAAGTCCACTTCAGTGCAACACCAAGTGGTTGACCGAAGCTTCCCTAAAGTCCAATCTCAAAGAGTGTAGTATCGAGTCTCAACCAACCCCAGTCGGAACCGAAGTCAGTTATCTCACTACTTTCTAATGGCTAGGATGAGTCAATTAGGGTTCTAAAGGTCTGGTTAATGCTTTGATGACACCACGCGGAAGCCAAATTTTTCCTCAAGTAAACATGAGGAACATCAAGACATCCAAAGTGTCACATTAACCGTAGCCATCATTTTGACAATTCCAGTATACGCCGGATAGTCGCGATGATCTATTGCTACTTACCTAAGGTACACTAGATCCGGGTGTAGGATCTTTCACTCAAGCATAAAATACCCAAGCAATCCCTTAAAAGTAAATTAGACAGTTTGAATAAGTGATCTTGTTTTTTAAGGTAACCTCTCTCTTTAAGTGTCCCCAGCAGAGTCGTCAGTTCTGTCATACGGTGAACTGACTTTGTGTGTTTTGCTTTGGAAAGCAAATGTCGCGGATAGCAAGAGTCGCCACCGACTTTTCTTTCATCCAATAAGGAAAGGCGGAAAAGAACAGGAAAGACCTTAATTAGATTTTAGGTTCGGGAGGTACATTATACAAAGGGAAGGTGTTAGCACCCTTTGTATCCATGGTTATCCATGGGCTCTTAATTGCTTGATCACTTATGTTTGTCTGGAAAAAGTGGTTGTGAATTGTTTAGAAAATGTTTTGAAAAGAGAATTTAACTTTGTAATGATTCTTGCATGAATGTATACAAAATGGTTACCTCATTTAGTTTTAAAAGTTGTTTAGAAAAATATAACTTGGTAATGATTCTAGTATGAATGTATACCAAGTGGTGATTTTCTAAAAGATGTTTTGAAAGGTGCGGGGTGTGAAAAATATTTTAGGTTGTGATTCAGCAATTAAGAGTTATACCCACCCAAGGTCTTTATGGGCATTTCCTATCCTTATGAGGGTAAAACTGTCTTTACTATTGAGAAGTAGGTAGTTTTATCCTTTGGATGTAAAAGGGTCATCGTAGGATCATCGATTGGTCATTGAAGGCAACCTTTGTAAGGATACCTTAGCATTCGAAGGGACGATCATCATTTAACCGTAGGCTACACCGAAGGGTCATCGAGGGACAAAATCATATATTCGAAGGCAACATCCGAGGGACTATGATTTATTTTAGAGGGACATGATGATTTAACCGAAGGGTCTTGGCTAAGGGTATCCCCACATTCGCGGGACATGACCGTAATACCGTAAGGCAACAAAGAGAGGTCCAAGATCACATATTCAAAGGCAATATTTTGCAATTAAGTATTTAAGATGAATTTCCACATTATGATCAATTAGGATGAATCTCCACATTAAAATTAATTAAGTAATTAGGATGAATCTCCACATTAAAATTAATTAAGCAATTAGGATGAATCTCCACATTAAAATTAAGTAATTCAGAATCCATCTCCATAAGGGTATCCCACAAATAAAGTGGAATACCTAGCCGACCGTTTCTTCGGGAATATGTAAGCCTTTACACAATTCAGCACACGGGTTAGAACATCGAGATAAAGTACAATTGAAAATTGCACCACAAAATAAACACAACAGTCATAAGGTCAGACCAAATAATGCAGAATTATAATAGGTCTTGATTAAATAAACATAAAGCAGAACAGAAAAGAAACAAAACAGCCACTGTCCCGTTCGCTCCTGCTTCGCCTAGCGAAGGCTTAGCGAGTGCTCGCTACAGGCTCGCTTAGCGATGTGCTAGCGAGCGGCTACAGGTTTTGAGTTTGATAGCAGCATGATCTCCGGAACCCTGAACTTTATGGCATTTAATTACAGGAATAACATGGACAAACATTCAGGATATTCAGGCATACTTAAATTCACATGTGAAATCAAATTACATATCCGAAAATTTAATCATGATGCCTTATGTATGTAGAGATTACCGATTAAAAGCATAAAACAGTAGTGATGCGCAAACCTGTTTGCAACTGAGCTGCGATGTTGAAGGGACTGACCACTCTTGGTATCGGATGGAGTTGGGCGGAGGTAACTTCGGTGCGGATGAGCGGCCTTCAGGGTTTCTTTACTCGGAATTCTCTGAGTTAGTCTCCAGGGTTTCTATGCCAGGGTTTCTGTCCGTCTTCGTCTTCATTCTCGTGACTGAAGTGTCGGTATTTATAGTGATCGTGGTGACCTAATGGGCTCAGAATGAAGCCCGAAAATTCTGATATATCGCACGCTTCGCTAGGCGAAGGAGTTGCTCGCCTAGCGAGCAAGCTAGTTTGGGCCTTTTTCTGGATTGGGTCTGTTGTGAGCTGGGCTTTTGTTCCTTTAAGGTCAGTGCCTTGCGGAATAAGTTGGAGTGCTTCGAGAAATGTTTTGCAAGATTAATGGGCAAATTTTGGGGTATGACAGACCCTTTCCACTATCACATATCTTTTACAATATGATTATCCCACAACCTTCTTACATCAAACTTTTATCTCAGGTTCAAATTGCAATCTTTTTATCAAAATATCTAAGTCAAGATAATAATCCCTCTTGATTATAGGTGTAGATTAATAATGATTTACATAAGATAACTTTACTTTAAGTGCTTGATCTTTCATTACACAGAACCTCTATAAGTCTATGGTGCATCTTTCTCTTAACTTAATTTTTTTACATTTCAGATACTTATTTATGATGCATTTCATTCTCTCTAGTTTTGTCAGATATTTTTATTTGGTAACCGTTCTTCAAAAATCCATAAAATTCATTATCTCTTGTGTTTAGAGTGGAGGATAATTTTTTAGATAAATTATATACATATTCATAATTTTATATGTATAAAATAATAATAAAATATAAAATTTGGCACATTGATAATTAAGGAGAGTTTTAATTGGTTATTGGAATAATTTTCTTTTAAGAATATCATGGAAATTTGAATAGTTTTTTCTTGAAAAGATAAAGAGGTGAGGCATCTCTCCAAATTATGATTAAAAAATATTTAAAATAATTTATTTAATGTGACCCGACCCGAATCCAAATCCACTTTAAAAATTAGGATTTTCTTTAAAAACCCAAAAGAAGGTGCGTCCACTTCTTCTTCTTCCCCACCCCACTACTTCATCTTCTTCCCCCACCCACGTCTTCATCTTCTTTCCCACCCAACGACTTCATCCACGTCTCCATCTTCTTCTGCACCTCACGACTTCATCTTCTTCCATTCTCATATGTATTTTCTGTAGATGAAATAGAGGAAAAAAATAAAAGTGGATAAACCACTCTGCCCAGGGTGCGCGACGCAAACCGCGACCCGTGCTCTCGACGAAATCGGTAGCGATTTCAGACGGCGAATTGCTCCTGACTTCTCGCGCGGTGGGGGATCGCTCCGACCGGTCCTATCGGGATCCCGCCGTGAGCGGCCACAATCGATAACTCTGATTGAGACCATATCCTTTTCAATGTGGGACTCCGTAAAAGTATTGCATTAAATTAAGAGTATTTCATGAAACTTATGTAGGTGACACTTTTATCTGTTGCCTAAGTGACTTCAAACGCAAGCGAGTTTTATGGTTGGCTTTAAGAATGTGAAGAAAGCTACAAGAAAATAAATATAGAAAAGTAAATGAATAATAGATCAAAGAAGAACACAATATATTTTATCTTGGTTAGACCCAAAACCACGAGGCCTGCGTCCATTCCTCATATATTGACCCTTTCCACTATCACATATCTTTTACAATATGATTATCCCATAACCTTCTTACATCAAACTTTTATCTCAGGTTCAAATTGCAATCTTTTTATCAAAATATCTAAGTCAAGATAATAATCCCTCTTGATTATAGTTGTAGATTAATAATGATTTACATAAGATAACTTTACTTTAAGTGCTTGATCTCTCATTACACAGAACCTCTATAAGTCTATGGTACATCTTTCTCTTAACTTATTTTTTTTACATTTGAGTTACTTATTTATGATGCATTTCCTTCTCTCTAGTTTTGTTAGATATTTTTATTTGGAAACCGTTCTTCAAAAATCCATAAAATTCATCATCTCTTGTGTTTAGAGTGGAGGATAATTTTTTAGATAAATTATATACACATTCATAATTTTATATGTATAAAATAATAATAAAATATAAAATTTGGCACATTGATAAGTAACGAGAGTTTTAATTGGTTATTGGAATAATTTTCTTTTAAGAATATCATGGAAATTTGAATAGTTTTTTCTTGAAAAGATAATGATAAGTAACGAGAGTTTTAATTGGTTATTGGAATAATTTTCTTTTAAGAATATCATGGAAATTTGAATAGTTTTTTCTTGAAAAGATAATACTATGACCCGACCCGAATCCAAATGCACTTTAAAAATTAGGATTTTCTTTAAAAACCCAAAAGAAGGTGCGTCCACTTCTTCTTCTTCCCCGTCCCACTACTTTATCTTCTTCCCCCACCCACGTCTTCATCTTCTTTCCCACCCAACGACTTCATCCACGTCTCCATCTTCTTCTGCACCTCACGACTTCATCTTCTTCCATTCTCATATGTATTTTCTGTAGATGAAATAGAGGAAAAAAATAAAAGTGGATAAACCACTCCGCCCAGGGTGCGCGACGCAAACCGCGACCCGCGCTCTCGACAAAATTGGTCGCAATTTCAGACGACGAATCGCTTCTGACTTCTCGCGCGGTGGGGGATCGCTCCGGCCGGGCCGCACGGGATCACGCCGTGAGTGGCCACAATCGACAACTGTGATTGAGACCATATCCTTTTCAATGTTGGACTCCGCAAAAGTATTGCATTAAATTAAGAGTATTTCATGAAACTTATGTAGGTGACACTTTTATCTGTTGCCTAAGTGACTTCAAACGCAAGCGAGTTTTATGGTTGATTTTAAGAATGTGAAGAAAGCTACAAGAAAATAAATATAGAAAAGTAAATGAATAATAGATCAAAGAAGAACACACTATATTTTATCTTGGTTAGTCCCAAAACCACGAGGCCTGCGTCCATTCCCCATATATTGACCCTTTCCACTATCACATATCTTTTACAATATGATTATCCCACAACCTTCTTACATAAAACTTTTATCTCAGGTTCAAATTGCAATCTTTTTATCAAAATATCTAAGCCAAGATAATAATCCCTCTTGATTATAGTTGTAGATTAATAATGATTTACATAAGATAACTTTACTTTAAGTGCTTGATCTCTCATTACACAGAACCTCTATAAGTATATGGTGCATCTTTCTCTTAACTTATTTTTTTTACATTTCAGTTACTTATTTATGATGCATTTCCTTCTCTCTAGTTTTGTAAGATATTTTTATTTGGAAACCGTTCTTCAAAAATCCACAAAATTCATCATCTCTTGTGTTTAGAGTCACTTGCCCAACAATCTCAATGGCAAATTACCATTCTATTAAAGCCTTGCAAGTATGTTCCATGTATGGTGTTATGACTTCTTGTCACAAGCTAAACAAGGTGAACAATTCAAAATGAAAAATGCCAAACGAACTCTATTTGTTAATAAGAATTTGTGAGACGTCAAAACTAGTTATGATTGGCATTATTATAAACAAAAATATCTCATTAAAGATACATTATACCTTCTTTCATTCTCTAAAACCTAGCGTGAGTCGTTTAGGGCTCTCTCCTTATCTTGAATATGGTTCTTAATTTTGATTGACGGACATCAATTATGTTATTTTTCTCTTGACAACTCCCTTAGATGGCATATTTAGTGATGGGAATCCTCTTGTGATGAATAAAATATGGTGGCCCCATTGAGATTGAGGTTGTGAAGGTTTGGTTCCCTTTATTATAATCTTTTTCTTTAGTGTTATCTCTTCTTTTATTTGTTCATTCCACTGCCTTTATTGTCTTTCTTGGCGGTGTATCACACCCATAAGGGGAACACTTTATGCATATAAATTCACTATAACTGATAGTATTTCCCAGAGAATCCTTGTGCCTATTGTTAGACTCTCATCGAGTGTCTTATTTGGAGTATTTACATGTCATACCGCAAAATTTGCCCTCCCTTTTTTTCTTTTCATCTGACTTATGACTTAAGATTCATATATACTCACTCATGCTTCATTCATGTGCACCATTCATTCACGATTAACACTTGCTAACAAGCATCATAAATTCCAGGTTTGTGGCTAATGAAAATCAGTGTTTTGGCCTGAAGATTATGCTTTTCCTCATCATGTGGGGGTGAAACCCTAATTGCTTGGTTCAAGTCATTTGAGGACCTTTTGGTTTGTGACCTTGGACGGGATAACTTGTACCTTGATCTTGAGGTTGGCTTGAAACCCTAATTGGGGAGGCTCCAGATTGTGGTTTGCTTTGACTTGGAAACCCTAATTTCTTTGTTTATGACATTGTTTTACCATTTTACTTGCTTGATTAATCACACATGTCCTTGAGGCATATGATCAAGCATGATCATGTCTTGATCTTTGGGTTTGTCACATATCTCGTTGTACCGGTTTCCATTTGATTTTATGCCTCACTTAACTCATCGATCAATGTTTATTCAAAATCATTCGTTGATTCTTGACTCCATGTTTCTTGATGCAATGATTCATTAGTATATCTATACTTCCATTCATTTACTTCAACTATGGTTCAATTTAATTCAAAGTCTTGTGATCATTTGGATTCATTGGTTCACTATATGTCGTTGTTACATTCATCGTTGTGTTATAATCTTTTTCCAAATTGACTTTAGTTTCAAACTGATTTTAGTTTCAAATTAATTTTAATTTCAAATTTATTTTAATTTCAAATTAATTTGAGAAGTTCAAATTGATTTTGTTCAAATTGATTTTTGTTCAAATTGATTTTTGGAGGTTCAAGTTGATTTTTGAAATTTAGATTAATTTTAGATATCATTTCATCATTTTTTGTCAAATTAATCTTAGAAAATCATTAATCTTTTTTAAGTTCAAATTGATTTTAGAAGTTTCAATTTAGTTATAGAAAATTAACATCATTTCATATTAACGGGCCTTGGTTGACCAATTGGATGTTGGCCCATTCAATCATTCATTTTCATGACAAATTGAGGAAAATTTTACCCTATACCCCTACAATTGTACCCATACCCCTACATTTAAATTTTTTTGACCAAAATACCCTCATATAAATAGGGTATATTTTCCGTTTCAAAATTTTTTTACCATTTTCGTTGAAGACTTCCGGAGAAGAAAATTTTTTGGCGTTTTTGCATTGTATACCGGAACACTTAAGAGTAAGTCTTCCGGTTTGAAAATTGTATACCGGAACACTTCTCTTAAGTGTTCCGGTTTGTTGTTTTTTTGGACACTGAACCGGAAGTCTTCTAGAAAGTCTTCCGGTTTGTATACTTATATACCGGAACACTTTCTTCAAGTCTTCCGGTTTGGATGATGTGTACCGGAACTCTTCTTTGAAGTGTTCCGGTACGTAATTTTTTTTTTTTTTTTTTTTTTTTTTTTAATTATTTTTTTTTACATTATTTTTGCAGTGGTTCGAAGAAGAGGTGCAGATGGCCGGATTCCAGTCCGCACGTTAGACCGGGGTGCATCTTCATCTGCAGCTGCAGCTGAGCCGACTGGATATCCAGGAGGGCCGTACGATACATCGCTTTTGGTGAAGTACGAGCATCATGTTGCTCGACATATATGGTTCGGTGAGGTAAGTAAACGGACTATATTTGAAAATGAATAATAGTTGAATATTTTATAATTTGTTTTCTAATATGTGTTTTAATTGTTTTTAGGAAAGAGGACCAAAGAAAGAGTTGAAGGTTGCCGGACATGGACTGAAGTTGAATTCTAGGGTTCCATTGGCTCTTCCACCACAGATGGAGAGTTGGGTATCTAGATCCGGTTTAGCTTCACTGCAGAGAACGAGTCTGAACAAGATAGACACAAATCTTGTCTCTGCATTTGTGGAAAGATGGCATCTAGAGACATCTTCATTTCACATGCCGTTTGGTGAAATGAGCATTACTTTAGATGATGTCGCATGTCTACTTCACTTGCCCATTAGGGGTATCTTTTGGAGTCCTCAGGATGTGACTGAAGAGCTAGCTGTTGAACTTGCTGTGGACTACCTAGGAGTGTCACAGAGTCAGGCACAGTCACATGTTCGGAGCTGCAGGGGGTCGTATTACAAGTTGGAGTGGTTATATGATATATTCGTACATCATAGGGCTGCTTCCAGCTGGGCATATGCGACTAGAGCATATCTATTGATGTTGGTGGGTTCCACCATATTTGCTGATAAGACCTTTACACTTGTAGAGGCACGATACCTCCTCCTGTTTAGGGACTTGGATGGATGTTCAGGATATAGTTGGGGAGCAGCTGCACTAGTTACCCTCTACCGATATCTTGGAGATGCGTCCATGTACAGTTGCAAACAGCTAGGTGGATATCCTACTCTCCTACAGGTATATAATTTAATTTTGTTAATTAAGTGTTGGATTCATTTTATAAATATTGTAACTTAATTTGTTTTATTTATTATGTTTTTATTTTGTAACAGTGTTGGATTCACGAGTATTTTCCAACTGTTGGAAAAAGAGGGGAGAATTGGAATCCTGCTGGAAACTGTGGTCTTCCCCGAGCGATGAGATGGTCATATAGACAGGGAGTCCTGAAGGTCGATGATTTACGACCTATTTTGGACGAGCTGACACCTACCGACGTCATCTGGCGACCATTTGAGGATCATAGAGCATGGCGTGTATTTGATGAGATATGTCTTTACAGGGGCTGTTTGAAGTGGGGTGAAACAGTTGTTCCATACTTGCCTGATAGATGTTTACGTCAGTTCGGGTATAGACAGTATGTTCCATCCCCACCTCTGGATTGTATGATGGCGACGGATATTGATGTTGATTGGATCAGTTACCATCAGAGTGTTGTCGATGTGATCGGTTCATCTTCCGTGGCCACCACTCCATCTGAGGTAGTAGACGGTTATCTGGAGTGGTATTATCGTGTTTCCCATCCACGGTTGGTCCCTCCCCATCGTGACGCTCCTAGAGAGGTACCCGTTCCTGTATATGACGCCGGGCCATCTGATCCTGATTGGGCTCGTGTATCTACATTGATTCGTCGCTATCTGAGACAGGTTAATGCTGAAGAGGAAGATCCACAGTTTTCTGATTTATTTGAAGCTTTGCATATTTCTCGTTCACATTGATTATATGTATTAAGCTTTGAATATAATAGACATAATAATATAGATTTCATGTTTTGATTACATATTTATGTTTTGATTACATAATCATGCTAATACAGGTGTAAGTAATTGCCAATGTTGCATACGTCCTGCAAATCCTAGCATCCAAGTAGTTGCTATATGAGAACGAAATTTCTTCCAATCTAATGTGACCGGTGGCAATGGAAACCCCTCTTTCATGTTAACCTGATAAAGTAAAATAATTAAAAGATTAAGTCATATAACATAAAATATTAACTGGAATAATTAAAATATTTAGACATAAAAATACATACCTGAACCCAATGATTCTGGTTAACAAAACCAATGCAATAAATAGAGACATTTGGTGAATGTGAACTTGTCATCGGAAAGAAAGTGATGCACGGATTGCCTAAACAGACAAGTACAACATTATAACGATTGGCTATCAAGTAACCCATATCTGGTAGACTCATCCATTTTTCAGGTGGCTGTGAACCAAACGATTCTATCATCAAAGATTCTCTCACAGCTGACAACCGATTAGAAAATAACTTGTCATACAAAGTTGACCTATCCTTGTCTATTAATTCCAACCCCAACTCTCTGCGAACCATTGACCAACCATCCTCACCATATCCATGCAATGATGCAATGACTCTAAATCCACAATTACCATCTGATTCAACATTAACTACATCTTCAATGTATGACCTAATATGATTAGGAAATTGAACAATGAATTGTGGTTGCTTCTTTGATAATTTGATCTTCTTCGAAGTCTGTGATGGTTGGGATTGCCTTTGTGAAGATTGAGATGCCTTATCAACATACTCATGATACGAAGGGTCCCTATAAACATCATAATCTGCTGGTTTTTTCCCTTTCTTCTTCACTCCTCCTTTGGTTTTTATTTTCTCAGGTGGTGGACACAATGTTGTCATTGTTGGGTATGCTAGTTCACATACCCTACTCCTTAATGCCCTTTTCCCAACAACATCTAATGACCTAAATCGTCTCCACAACTCATCCATTGCAGCTGTCATATCCACCTCTGATCCATCATCTTCACCTTTCTCTAACTCAACTTCCATAGTTAGTTTCCTCCAATGAACATGAACAGCATCAATGGGTATCGGTATACCACCTACTCTGTATCTTCCTAACTCACAAGCACAAGGTAACCCATAAGATGTTCTAAGAGTACAACCACATATTTGCCTGTTAGTTCCAACATAATCAACTCTCAATAACTCTTCAGCAATACGTCTCAAAGCAGCTCGAGATACGGAACCACGCAAATAACCATAAAAGGGACTTACGTGCGCGTTCTCAACTTCGTAAAAACTCTTTTGAAATGAAGCTCTAATGTTTCCAAGTTGTAACCTCAAGTTGTTATTCATGGCTTCCCAACATTTGACCATGTCACCTATACTGTTTCCTAACATCTGCTTTAACTTCCAATGAGCAGATTCAACCCTAAAAATATCAGATATAAAAATACCATTAGATATTGAAAATATCAAGTATTAAAATATCAGATATTGAAAATAACACATCAAAAAACATAAAAAAAAAAATCAAATATAAAATTATAAGACGTACCGATTAGTCGTTGTGTTACCCAAATGTAGGACTCGATTAATCCATGCTCCAACAAATCTATGCCTATGTGGAGTCAACCATGTGTCTTTCACATAATTAATAAATCCACTATAATCAACACATGCTTGCTCAAGTTGATGCAACCGCTGACCATACTCAACCTCATCACTAGCCCAGACAACTTCCATCCATAATGTGTCTATCGTCTTTTGCAGGTCATTCACCACATGTTGTTTGCATTTGGCACCAACGTTTTTGTTAATGTGAAATCTACATAGCAAATTAATCGAGTTGGGAAACACAACTTCAATTGCTTTCATCAAAGCAAGATCTCTATCTGTCAAAATCACTTGTGGACACATGTCTTTCTTCACAAACAACTCTTTTAATTTCTCCAATACCCAGCAAAAATTCTCTGTTTGCTCAGACTCCATATATGCAAATCCAACAGCAAAAGTCAACTCAGTCGATGTCATGCCAACAATTTCAAACAAAGGTTGTCTATATTTGTTTGTCTTGTAGGTGCTATCCATAACTAACACAATCGGAAATATATTCAACAACTTCACTGAATCAGGATGTGCCCAAAATATCTCTCTCACCACTTCCGAGTCATCCTTTTTTCTACTCCAATACACATATCCTGCATCCTCAATAAGCTTAAACAGATGTTGTATCTCACTCCTTGGACCTCTTATCTCTTTTTCTATCACACTCTTATGCTTGTATACTTGCGTAATACGAGTGACATTCTCAGGAAACTTGTCTTGCAAGGAAAGCAAAATGTTTCTAGGTGCTACATGTCTCTTTGCCAAATCAGCGACATGTTGCTTCTCATCTGTGGTCAACCTACCAATAAACGAATGACCTTCTAATCTATCAGGTAAACCATGATTATGTAACCCACATTTTACATCAATCTTCCAACCAGATCCATCTTTCGCCGGAGTCGACCTGATTTTAAATGGACATCCACATTTCTTGGACGCACTTTGGGTACCACTATCACTAATCTTGTGTTTCCCACCTTTATCACAGCCAAATATTATTTTGTTACTTCTCCCTCTCTTCCCCGTTTCAGTATCTGAACGACTGATAATAACAGTTACTTTATTGTCGATTCCAACCTCTTTAATCCATCTGATAACCTCTTCTCGTGTACCAAATCTTTCCGTCGTCATAAACGCATCAGTAGTATCTACACATATTTTGGGAAGATTTTCCATTTCTGTAAAAAAAAAAAAAAAAAAATTAAAAAAAAAAAATTAAAAAAAAAAAAAAAAAAAACACGTACCGGAAGACTTAAAGAAAGACTTCCGGTACACAAAAAAAGCAAACCGGAACTCTTCTCCAAAGAGTTCCGGTATGCAAATTTTTTTTGAAAATTTTTTATGTGAACCGGAACTCTTTCCTTAAGTGTTCCGGTTTGTTTTTTTTTGTGTTCCGGAAGTCTTCCCAAAAGTCTTCCGGTTTGGAAAAATACATACCGGAAGTCTTTTTGCAAGTGTTCCGGTGCGAGGGGTGTGAAAGTGTAATTTTTGGAATTTTCAACTGAATGGTAAAAATGAAATGGTAAATTGGTTAAAACCAATTAAGGGTAAAATGGGAATTTTTAAATTTTTGTAGGGGTATGGGATTAATCGTAGGGGTACAAGGTAAAATTTTCCAAATTGAGAAGTTACATTATATCAAGCCCAAATATTTCAGCACATGTCCATAAGTCATTTCTAATATCCAAAAATAATCCCTGTCACATATCCAAATATTCACATATCCATTACATAATCCATATCCAAGTAAGACAAAAAAGTGAAATGCAAGGTTGAGTACACGTGAGCAATACAAGCTGCAACGCAAAAACGCAAGCTGAAACGCAACATTGCAGTACAACACAGAAACTACACCAAAGCGAAAACAGAAATGAAGTGCAAGCAAAACCAAAACGGCAGCAAAGCAAAACGCCAACATGAAACGAAATTGCAAGCCAAACGACATGATGGACTCAACATAATAAGCGAAACGCAACATAAAACGACAAAACATCCTTCTGCAGAACCAATTTCAGTCACTAATTTCATAACTTTTCTAACAAACTAACAAACTTTAACTAACTGTGTTATAGCTCCTAACAGATTTACACAGAGGTGGATTAACGGAAGGTAACCAATTTAACGGACTGAAAGTGTATATAAGCTAACACTGTGATTCACTCTTGGAGGATTTTTTCATTTTCAGAACTCACACTCAACCATCATCGAACTTCAATCCAATTTCACCTTCAATCTTAAATAATCCAATCCGGAACTTACACAATTCATCACCACTCTCACATCACCATCTTCTTCTTCCTCTTGGAAAAATCACAATTCTGCAATAACCCCCATAACAGAATCAACCTGATAATAGAAATCAGAGGGATATCTTCAAGAACAGAACAATAACACAATTAGAGAAGAGAACAAATTGAAGAAGAAGATAAAACGAAGAAGGGAGAGCTCGAGGTGAATACACGCATCAAGTATACAAACAAGAAAATCACAATCGATACCTATTGTTGAAACCGGTAAGTCTTCATTCTGCTTGTTTCAACCTGCAATTTATATCGGTTCCGCGTCGACGCTGTTGCATTTTCGATAGCTGTTGTCTTGAATTCGGAAGCTTGAACTGTCGATTTGAGATGATCATGGAGACGCAATGTTGTTGACGAATGCAATCCATACTCGAACATGCAAAGATGAAGCAGTTAATTGCATTGTCGTTGCAACTTATTCACATAAGCGTTTTTCCTTCTTCATGCTTCTTTTGATTCTTTGGACATGTGGTTACAAGAGGAAGAATAGTGCAAAAGTGCGATACGCGGTGAGTGAGATTCAGAAACACAAAACCTTCTACGCCATGGCTTGTGAGAAACATTGCAGGTTCTTTTAGTCTTTCAAGTTGAAGTCTCAAGTGATGCTTGGATCCGGGTTTGGGCCCGAGGCCCAAGCGAACCGCTATCTATCCCCCCTTCCACGGGCATGCACTGATTTATCCTTAAGGCCCATTCTTTCTTTTTTTTTGGACTTGTTTTTGTTTATTTATTCTATTACTTGATTAGTTAGTAATTAAATAATTAGTTTAGATTAGAAATATTAGAAATAGATTTGGATTTAGAATTTCATAATACTAGAATTTTAGAAGTTGGTTAGGATTTTAGGGTTTAGGTTATTAGAAATTAATTTTTGATTTAGAACTTTAGAATTGGTTGGATTTTAGGATTAATAAGTTTTTAGAAATAGTTAGAAATATCGTTTGGATTAGTGATTAATTTTGATTAGAGATTAATTAGTTTTAATTGATTAGAATTAATTAGAACTAAATGGATTTGGTTAATGGACTTTAATTAGAATTTACATGATTAGGAATTAATCTGTGATTTATGAATTGACTATTTTACCCCTAGGTTTAGAAAGAATCTAATTTTGCATGTTCCTCTAGTTTTATGATTTATAAAGATATTCTAATTGATCAATTAACCCTTTAGGTTGTTGTATTGTCACTTCCAACTGATTTTTCCCAATCTGATTAAGTTGATCAAAGTTTACTTTGATCAACTAAATCCTTTGACTGTGCTTAATTCCTGAAGCCTATTCAAGTGATCAAAAGACCCTTGATCACTTGATAGGGTAAGTTATTGTGTTCAAGTTGTACTGGATACTGGATCTCAAGACTTCAATAATTCAAGATTCAAAGATCAAGATTCAAGAGTTCATGCAATTCAAACCAGTACAAGACATGACTACTACTCAAGCACTACCAAGGTCAAATTCAACACGTGTAAATCATAGCCAAATTGTGTGTCATGAGTCTTAAGCAATAGATAAGGGGTGAGAGTGGAGAATTTCTATCCTCATTCTGAATATTTTCAAGTACGAGACGAATGACTCAGTTGCTCATTGTATTCACCTATATTCATAGGCATTAGCATAATTTGATTCAAGTTGATATCAAGTCTCTTCTTTCTTCAAAGCCAACCCTTCATCACAAGAAGCTGCAAGGAAATTTAACTTCAACACTAATCGGTTATGATTCAAATTGCATGAAATGAGCCTTAAGTAATAGAGAATGAGTGATAATGAGGAATTCATATCCTCATTATGAATACCTTTGGATACGGGACGAATGACCCAGTTGCTCACTATATTCATCTCTATTCATAGACTTTAGTGAAATTTAAATCGAATAATTAATAAGTCCTTCTATACAAACATGGAATGCAGACTGAAGATCAGACTTCAACCTCCCAGGGTTTCTTTTCTTTCCCTTTTGTTCTCTCCCAGTAAAACTAAACCCATTTTGTAAATAATCTCAAAACAATTAACAACACGATTATGATTGTAAACTACGAGCCTTGAGCAATGGAGAAGGGGTGAGAGTTTCTATCCTCTTTCTGAATATCTTTGGGTACGGGATAAATGACACAGTTGCTCACTGTATTCATCTCCATTCATAGACTTTAGTACGATTCAAATCATGTCTCTCCTCTCAGAATAAAAGCAAACTCACCTCATCAAACTCAGTTTTTCCTTTGGGCTTCATTTTCAGTTTAAAACCTTTTCGGAAAGGACGTGTTACTTCCGTTCTACCGTGAATGATGCTTAAGCCTCCATGTGTGAGCAAGCAATGCTTAACTGCTAGAGTGCGGTCCGAGTTCATCCATTCTTCCACAAACAGACCGACGCTTAAGACTCCCATGCTCGAGCACACAAGCAAGTTAACAGTAGAACATGAACATTAATGTTGTTCGCTAAAAACAACTAACGCATCCGTCCTAGTTCCACGAACTATGGAGCTCTAATTTCCTCATGCAATGAGGATACGTAGGAACGAAGGCCCAAATCCTTGGAGAGGACATTTATTTATTAACCTTCAGTTTCCCTTTCGCGAGTAATCTTCAGATAATAACACCTATTCTTGCAAATAACATTCAAAATGGTTCCCATGGAGTACCATGGATGTTAGGAGTGTTAATACCTTCCCCTTGCATAACCTACTTCCTTACCCATTTCTCTTTCCTCCGGGTTTTATCGATGTTTCCCCTTTCCTTTGGGAATAAATAAAGTTTGATGGCGACTCTGTTGTATCTTTGAGGGTGCGATGCGCTTGTGTATAATTCGTGTAGCTTTAGCTGGCGACTCTGCTGAGGAACCTTTCATATGCAAGTCGAGCCCAATTTTGTTTGCTTTCTTTGCGTGTTTAGGTGTTTATCTTTGTTGCTTTACTTGCTTTATTTATGTTATTTATTGCATTACTTTATTGCTTTAAATATTCATATGCTGTTATATTATGGATATTATCTGTCATATTATCTATTGGGATGGGATGATACTATATGACATAAGCTCTACACCCGAGCTTGAGTATACATACATGATAGTCTCGTGGATAGTCGTGTCGTCCTGCATTTTACGCGTTGGATTGTCACGAGAACCACACATAAACTAGATTCACTTGGAAGTACTTTTGTCCTGCGATAATTCATTATGGCAGGGTATTTTCATTTGATTCGATGACTCTGGGAGACCTTTAGGGACCACCTTTGAGGACTAGTACACACCTGTGAGAGGGAGATTGGGTTTTTTCTGCAGGAAACCAAGTCCTTTCATACCATTAATCGCTTATATACGTAGGACCTTTGATCATATACTGAGTTACATGGACAGGTTATATTATCCAGATTTCTCAGATCATGTCAAACTTTTGATCCTATATTGAGTTACATGGACAGGTTACCCAAACTTTCTAGGTCATGTCGGACCTTTGATCTTGCAATGTGTGATGTGGCCAAATTATCCAGAATCTCCAAATTATACTGAACTATTGAATCTATGATGTTGCATGTCATCTCATCACATCATAAAGTTAACTTGGCATATGCATTCCTTCAGGAACATAAAAACCTTTTACATGCATCATTTGTATATCATATCGCATTTCATGAAGACAAAACCCATGAGCTCTCTATTCACTGGCCTTTTGTCAGACAAGCCACTACCACCAAAGTTGATTACCTGACATCTGTTTTAAACTAGAAGCATGTCGCAGATTACCATGGAAGAACTACGAAGAAATCAAGAAGCGTTGAAGGTTGAAATCAACCAGCTGAAGACTCAGATGAGACTGATCATGGAGATTATGCAGTCAATGATGAGGAAGGAAGGCAACTTCATGCCAACTACTATATCAGAACTGGTCACTCCGGTGAACATGCCTGACTCCACTCCACATCAGGAGCAGCCTCGTGGATTTCATCCATATCCTGGACCTCAAAGAGCTCATTATCATCAACCATTTCCTACTCCCCGACCAAGGTAGAGGAACCTAATGTCGAACCAATATCCAAATCAGCAGCAGAACTTCGCTCATCAAGGAAGACAGGGACCAAGAAGGCCTCCAAGACAGTTTGATCCAGTGCCAATGTCGTATGGTCGACTCTCACCTCTTTTGCTCAATAGCTTGTTGCTGCACCTAAGGTAAGCTAAGGCTCCTCTAACACCTCTCCCTCAAGACTAAGAAATGAATGTTAGATGTGAGTTCCTTTATGGGACACCTGGACACTCAATCGAGAATTGCAATGTCTTCAAGCACAAGGTACAAGACTTGATTGATTCAAGGGTTATTGTGTTCACACCACAAGGCCTCGACATAGTGTACACTCTCATGCCTCCATGTAAGGGAACATTTGCAATGCCGTGATCAGTGCAAGTGGAAGCTATGGTAGATTTGAAGAGTATGCATCTATGGGAAGAGTTTTAGAAGGATCTCCTTGAATATTGTCATGTTAATCTCTGCAAGCCTAATAATTCCAGTTCGAGGATCTAAAAATAAGACCGATTACGCCCGCTGTCATTGGTTTTGTTCAATCATGATCATGTGTATTTTCTTGATTCTCATTTGTAACATTCATTTGTAATAAACTTGGTTGTTTTTGAATAATAATGACATTGAAATGAATATGAATGTTTTTGAATCAATCCATTTGTGTTCACTCATACTGTATTTTGTCAATATCTAACTTTTGTTTGAACAAAATCAAAAGGAGAATAACAAATTTATAAAACACAAAATCACTGCATGTCTGCTTTTGAATAAAACCTTGCTGATGATGTAAGGAATTGCTTCAATTACCAAACACCGGAGGTAATTCCTAATGGTTGTCCCTCACCAACATAGGAACGAGGCAGTCACAACCTCTTCAAATCGAATGAACGGATTTCACACGATTTGTTTCAACAAAAAGAGAAACAAGAAAATAAAAACCAAAAGAAAGAAAGCCCGCTAAGTCAAAAACTCGAAGACGAGTGACTTAGGAAAAAATTAGGGTACCCTTGTGGATTGTAAATCTGATTCAATCCAACAAAAGTAAGAAAATGAAACAGAAAGAGGAATCAAAAGAAAACCCGCAGTAAGAACAAATTTGTGTGGCTACCAAACCAAACAAAAGAAGGACGACTGCCATATTAAAAGCCTCGTTGGTTCATTAATCATCACTTCAAAACCCTTTTTGGAAGATGAGTGTTTGTGTCGAACTAGCTGAATGTAGGACTGGAGAACATCATGAAGAACAGGTGGTTAGGATATGTTTGAGTCTTATATACTTTCTTTCTAAAACCATGAACTAGGCCATGTTACAAAACTCAAAAGACCTAATTGAAGCAGGGTTTATTTCAAAAGCATACCGTCAGTAAGATCGTGTTATAACTGGCTCCCTAATGATTCGCTCATCATTTGTGTTGGTATTCATATGACATTCTCAATCATTGATACATTCATTGTATGTCATAATTCTAGTGAACGGGCTTGGATTTCAAAACTGCATAAAAACATACATCGTCATTATCTCTTCTAAAATGAACATGTGTTACTCGTGAATAAGCATTTGATATCAGGAGGATTTCCATAATGAACGTGAATCAGAAAGTTTGTTTACACCATAAGAGAAGGATGCTTAAAGACTTTGTTAAGCAGAGGAAAATTACTTCAACTGATTGAATCATAAGACAAAATGCCCGAGAACTCCGTTAAGCAGAGACAAGTCACCTTGATTAGATCGTACTCAGAGAGACAAATGCTTGAGAACTCCGTTAAACAGGGGAAAATCATTTTGATTGATCATACCACAAGTGTTGAATGCCCGAGAACTCCGTTAAGCAGGGGCAAGCTACTTCATGTGATTATACCAAGAAGAAAAATGTCAGAGAACTCTGTTGGGCAGAAGGACAAGATGCTTCAAAATTTTAGTCAATCTGAGATAGTTACGTCAAGAAATTTCAGCAAGATTCAGTTACTCTGAGACAGTTATGTCGAGATTCTGCGAGTCTCTCCAAAGATCTGATAGTCAGGGAGTAAACTACTCCAGTTGATCACCTCATAAGACCAAACGCATGGGAACTCTGTTGAGTTTGATTGATCATATCAAGTGCAGAATGCCTAAGACTCCATTAAGTAGGGGGCAAGCCATTTTATTTGATCATATCGAGAAGCAGAATATCTAAGAACTCCGTTGAGCAGAAAGACAAGACACTCTAATTTTCAGTCAATCTGAAGCAATCACGTCGATAAATCTCTACAAGATTCAGTTGATCTAAGGAAGTTCCGTCAATATTTGGTAAATCTCTACAAGACATGTTAGCCAAGGGAATTTCCTTAGAGATCGGCCAGTAAGAGACAAATTTATTCCAAGACTTATACTGGGGCAAGCTACCTTAGGAACTTCAGAAATCAATCTCTCTCAGATAGTTAATCAAAGGTATATTGCTTTAAGACACTAGGGCAGGTCAGGTCGAGATAGTTATCATGACAAAGTTGCTTCATAACTTCTGACTAGGGCAATCCATGTAGATTCCCAATAGATTAGGGGATGACTGACTAATGAAGGAAGATCCTTTCTATACTTTTGAGGTTGTTCAAAGCAAGATCTATTATGCATAAGAGACTTCTAAGTTCAATATGAATGTCAGGGAATCACGCTAAACACATCCCCTAACCTTTCAACAGAGGATACTGATCCTAATTGATAAACCCAATCGTTATTGGTTCCCTCATCTCTTAATCTTCAAGATACATCCTACCATATAGTCTAACCAAAAGCCTGACCATGCATCAACATTTTGCATAAGTAACCTTTCATTACATATCATTGCATCATGAAGCGTGTAGCATATTCCATCAAGATGGAGCATTACACCATAAAAAATAAATATGCATAGCTGCATGAAAGTCTTTCTCGAAAGCATAAAAGAATCCTCTGTCGAGACATTCTTCCTCCCTAGTGAGAACATTATCATGAAACCCTTGAGTGGTATTCCCGACAGGTTTTCCTGAAATGTTTCTTCTTTGTGTTGCCTTTTGTAAGTACCTTTGAAATCTTCAACCAATCACTTACCTTTTGTAAGTCTCTTCCGCCTTATGCCGGATCTCCTTTGCCTTCTGCAAGGAGAAGATTATTGAGATAACTTACCTTTTGTAAGTTTATTTCCTTGCTCTGTGCATGGAGTCGTGTCTCCCCCTCATTGCCTTTCGCATGAGCAGGGTACCTTTGTCATATCCTTGTATCACGTTTTGTTTAAACACTTGATGTAGGTGTGGTGAGTCTCGAGGTTTGGGTAACAATTGTTTCAAAAACTTCATCCTCGACGTTGTGCCTGAGGGACGATATGGAGTTTTCATGCCTACTGTAAGGTCCCCACCTAACAGAGCGTATTAAAGCCCAAATTTTATCTGAAATATTCTCTCAACTCAGGTTTCACTTGGCAAAATATCTTCATAACTTTTATGAGTATTAATGACCTTTCGTTAAGTTTTTAACTTTTGTGAGTCTAATTTGTTTTTGCTGTTTGCAAGCCCTATTTGATTCGCATGGAGAATACTATTGAGATGACTTACCTTTTATGAGTTTATTTTGTTGCTTTGTGCATGAAATCACGTCTCCCCCTCGTTTCCTTTTGCACGAGTAGGGTACCATTATCATATCTTTGCTTCCCATTTGTTTAAGCGCTTGATATAGGTTTGGTGAGTCTCGAGATTTGGGTAGCCATTGTATGGGAATTTCATCCCCGCTGTTGTGCATGAGGGACAATATGAGGTTTTCATGCCTATTTGCAAAGCCCCCACTTGTCAGAGTGTGCCAAAGCCCATATTTGTCTGGAAAATCCCCTTGAGTCTAGGTTTTACCTAGCAGATCTACTCTTTGTTTTGCCTTATGCAAATGTTTGTGACCTTTCGCTAGTTACTTGCCTTTTGTAAGTACTCCCCTGCCTTTTGCATGGGAGATAATTCACGTATTTCTTTCCTTTTGTGAGTTCCCTTTGTGCCTTTTGCATAAAAATCTTTATCTCCATCTTCTTACCTTTTGTAAGTATCCTCTGCCTTTTGCATTGGATATTTTCTCGTGCCGAGGAGCCGTTTCTATCTTTTGTATGAGATGATAATCCTTTCCAGTTTTCTTCTTAACCTTTTTTAAGGAGTTCTCATTACCTTTCATATGAGAAATCCCATCAAGTTTTCTTCTTAACCTTTCGTTGAGAAGTTTCTCATTATCTTTCGTATGAGAAATCCCATCCAGTTTTCTTCTTAACCTTTTGTTGAGAAGTTTCTCATTACCTTTCGTATGAGGAATCCTTTCCATCTTTCTTCATAACCTTTCGTTGAGAATTTTCTCATTACCTTTTGTATGAGAAACCATATCCATATTCATGCGTCTTCTTAACCTTTTGTTGAGAAATTTCTCACTACCTTTTGTGTGAGAATACCTAGCAGACCTTATGTCTAGGAGCTCTCGTTACCTTTTGTACAAGAATCTCATCCCCAACTTTCTTCTTAACCTTTCGTTAAGAAGTTATCACTACCTTTTGTGTGATAATCCATAGTATACCTTGTATCTATGAGCTCTCGTTACCTTTTGTACGAGAATCTCAT
The DNA here is from genome assembly GCF_024323335.1 of Lathyrus oleraceus. Classification (NCBI taxonomy): domain Eukaryota; kingdom Viridiplantae; phylum Streptophyta; class Magnoliopsida; order Fabales; family Fabaceae; genus Lathyrus; species Lathyrus oleraceus. The sequence continues at coordinate 435,874,082 of NC_066580.1, read as the reverse complement.
CCCTATCTTTCTTCTTAACCTTTCGTTAAGAAGTTCTCACTACCTTTTGTGTGAGAATCCCCAACAGACCTTGTGTCTAGGAGCTCTCGTTACCTTTTGTACGAGAATCTCATCCTCAACTTTCTTTTTAACCTTTCGTTAAGAAGTTATCACTATCTTTTGTGTGATAATCCCTAGTAGACCTTGTGTCTAGGAGCTCTCATTACCTTTTGTACGAGAATCTCATCCTCAACTTTCTTCTTAACCTTTCGTTAAGAAGTTCTCACTATCTTTTGTATGAGAATCCCCAACAGACCTTGTGCCTAAGAGCTCTCGTTACCTTTTGTACGAGAATCTCATTCCCATTTTATTCTTAACCTTTTGTTAAGGAGTTCTCATCACCTTTTGTGTGATAAATTTGGCTACCTTTCTTTTTAACCTTTTATTTGGAGGACCCTTTTTCTCTTGCTAAGGAGCCGTTGCTACCCATTGTGCGAGAAAATCATATTCCCCAACGAGGTCGTCCCTTATTACCACCTTCTTGTTAACCTTTTGTTAAGTAGTTCTCGTCACCTTTTGTGTGAGAAGTTTTTCCACCTTTTTCTTAACTATATTTGGAGATTTCTGTTTCTCTTGCTAATAAGCCGTTGCTACCTTTTGCACGAGAAAGTTACTTCTCAGTCGATCTACTTGCCTTTTGCAGAAGATCTCATTCCAGTTTTATGTCCACTGGCACTTGCCTTTTGCAAACACCTAACTCTTTTACCTTTGCAGAATCATGCGGGAATACCTCAATCACCGGTTACATGCCAAAACTGGTTAGTGGAGGCAAGAAAGAAAAGAATGAAAAGAAAAAAGAAAAAAAAAGGAAAAAGAATGAGAAAAAAAAGAGAGATCAACATACATAGCATATTGCATACTTTATGCATGTCTTTCTTGCCTCCACTAACCAAAAAGCCAAAAAGCCTTTAGTTTGGAACTTTAGAATTGGTTGGATTTTAGGATTAATAAGTTTTTAGAAATAGTTAGAAATATCGTTTGGATTAGTGATTAATTTTGATTAGAGATTAATTAGTTTTAATTGATTAAAATTAACTAGAACTAATTGGATTTGATTAATGGAGTTTAATTAGAATTTACATGATTATGAATTTAATCTATTATTTGTGAATTGACTATTTTTCCCTAGGTTTAGAAATAATCTAATTTTGCATGCTCCCCTAGTTTTAGGACTTATAGAGATATTCTAATTGATCAATCAACCCTTTAGTTTGTTGTATAGTCACTTTCAACTGATTTTTCCCAATCTGATTAAGTTGATCAAAGTTTTCTTTGATCAACTAAATTCTTTGACTATGCTTAATTCTTGAAGCCTATCCAAGTGATCAAAAAGACCCTTGATCACTAGATTGGGAAAGTCCTTGTATTCAAGCTGTACTGGATACTTGATCTCAATACTTCAATAATTAAAGATTCAAAGATCAAGATTCAAGAGTTCATGCAATTCAAATCAGTATAAGACAAGACTACTACTCAAGCAATACAAAGGTCAAATTTAATACTTGTTGATCATGAGCCAAATTGTGTGCCATGAGTCTTAAGTAATAGAGAAGAAGTGAGAGTGGAGAATTTCTATCCTCATTCTGAATATCTTTGGGTACGGGCCGAATGACCCAATTGCTCATCGTATTCACCTCTATTCATAAGCTTTAGCACAATTTGATTCAAGTTGATTGTCAAGTTTCTTCTTTCTTCAAAGACAACCCTTTATCACAGGAAGCTACAAGGAAATTCAACTTCAACACTCATTAGTTATGATGTAAATTACATGTCATGAGCCTTAAGTAATAGAGAAGGAGTGAGAGTGGAGAATTCCTATCCTTATTCTGAATATCTTTGGGTACGGGACGAACTACTCAGTTGCTCACTGTATTCATCTCTAATCATAGACTTTAGTGCAATTTAAATCGAATAATTGATAAGTCCTTCTATACAGACATGGAATGCAGACTGAAGATCAAACTTCAAATTCCCAGGGTTTCTTTTCTTTCCCTTTTTTTCTCTCCCAGTAAAACTAAAACCATTTTGAAAATAATCTCAAAATAATTAACAACACGATTAGGATTGTACACTACGAGCCTTAAGAAATGGAGAAAGGGTGAGAGTGAAGAATTCCTATCCTCATTCTGAATATCTTTGGGTATGAGACCAATGGCACAGTTGCTCAGTGTATTCATCTCCATTCATAGACTTTAGTACGATTCAAAACATGACTCTCATCTCAGAATAAAAGCAAACTCACCTCATCAAACTCAGTTTTTCCTTTGGACTTTAGTACGATTCAAATCATGACTCTCTTCAGGTGTCTTATTTGGAGTATCTACCTAGCCTTCCTTTCTTGATCATATATCCAATTGCATCTTTAAGATGGATGCATTCATCAATCTCATGACTGTGAAATTTATGAAACCAACAATAATTTGTTTTGTTTTCATGTGCCGACTCCTTCACGACATGAGGGCATTTCACCCTGACCTCCTTGAATTTTATGTTGGAAATATCTTATAGGAATCTCTATCTGGATGTGTTCAATGGGGGTATACTATAAGAATCGAGATCAGGGTTCCTTGTTGGTATCCTTGTTCCCATCATCATGACACTTGTCATCCTTCTGCTTCTTAGATGTCTTGTTCCTCTCAATATCTTTAGAAAATAACTTTTATTCATAATTAATGGAAGGTTTGGCTTGAGTGAGTAGTTCACTCATGCTCTGTGGTTCCTCCAATCCTAGTTTCTCTCTAAACATGTAATTTTGTCTTATGTCTTTCTTGCAACATATCCTTTTTGCTTTTCCAGATGACACTGAGAATGATCATTGTCTTAGGTTGGTGTATGCATGTTATAAAGTGGGATGTGCATTAATTGTATAGTGCTCTCTTCAAATGGAAATAGTTATCCTCCAGGGCCTTGAACCAAATCATGGAAACTCCCTCGGGGTTAGAAAAGAAGCTTGCATTTTACAGCTTCTCTAGCTTTGAGGTAACCTATCTCGGTGTTCATGTGCTCGACATGTTATTCAGGGTCCCCTGGTACCATCATAAGATTTCAACTTTAGTGGCTTCTCCAAAGACTCTAGGATTTGACAATCAATGATATATCTCATGAGCGAGCTTCGTTGGTAGTGAGTGACGATCGATTTAGTGGATTCATGTCCGTGCCTCCTTCGGGGATGATAGGAAGAAAACCTCCTAGAGCGATGATCTTCAGATGGCTTACACTTCTATCTCCATAACTAAAGTCATATGTAGGTGAATTATTATAATTATGAGGAGGGTTATATTTCCTTGGAAACTCCTGATCTTCCGTGGGTTGCAAATCAATGTCTACGAGAGCATCCTCTATGATAGATATGGAGTGACCGCGTTGTATTACCACTACATGTGTTTCTATCTCAGTTGGAACCTTCTCTCAATTTTCTTCCACATATGACCATTACTTTTTGTTGTTGCAATAGGTTAAAATTATTCAACAAAAGTACATTCGTGTTTGGTGCACCGAACAAAGGTTGGAAATGTTGGAGATCATGTAATGCTGGTGGATCCGAAGATTGAGGAGGAGAAACCTGATGTTGTAGTGGAGGGAGCCAAAAGTTATGTAGAGGAATTAGGTTATGAAATGAAGGAGTTTGATGATTTTCTTGAACTACTAGTTGATGAATCATCTAGAAGCTTTGGGAATATCATAAATGGGATAAAGAATTGATGAAGTGTTATCTTGGAGAATTTGAATAGTTGATTAAGGTTTGTTGGCAGTGCTTTGAGTACAAGGTCCTTTCTAACCGACCATCAGAGGAGTAGTAGAGAACAATTACAATTGTTTTGAGTTGTAACATAAAACACTTATGACGGTGCACCTCAGAGAACTTGAGAAAATCGAGTTGGAATTCAAGATAATTAGAAGAAAAATCCCATGAACAATGTCATATTATATAGTGGCACAAAATATTAGTGAAAGGTTGTATATAACCACCACGGTGAGGCTTTTGTGCGAAGGTGACAATTCTCAAATGATTAGAGGGAGTACCTGTAAAAGATAACACTTTAACACTCAAGTCAGTATATGAATGAGGTGTAACTTTACAAGTATGAAAAAAGTTTACTTAACACTTATATAGAGGGAACGATTACAATTTTCTATGGTTTGTCGAGCGTGGAATGCATGCGACCTATGAATGCATATCAACGGTCCTGATGGAAGAAAAGTTATGCTTGTATGAGGTATATATACACGCTCTTGTTGGAGCATTTAACTTAACTCCCCCCACTTGAACCTAGCACCCCTCATTACATATGAATAGAATATATTGCACATGTAAACGTTTTTCACTCATTTTTGAAATTCACAATTTCCATGTGCGAATTTGAAGTCTCTGAGACAATATCAGAAATTTCGTTTCTTCTACTGGAACTTCCAAAATCAGTAAGTTTTTTTACCACAAAGTACTAAATTTGCGCAATTTTGTATCGGACATTTCAAAATTTCCGGTATTAATGGGAACATTTTAACTAGAAATTTCAAAATTTCCGGTATTAATGGAAACATTTTAACTAGATATATCAAAACTTCCGGTACAAAATCACCTAAAATTCCCCGAAATTTCAGAATTTCCAGTAGTTATAAAAAAAATTGTACCAAAATTTTTAGAATTTCTGATAGTTATAAAAACTTTATTTTTTACCGCAAATTTCAAAATTTGCAGTAGTTATTAACATTTTAATTTATCTATATTTTGCAGTGAAATACAGAGGCAGGGGTGGCACTATTGTAGGCATAACGATGATAGAGTGGCCGACCAAACTATGGTCGTTGAGGTTGCGTCTTCCCAGATACAGGCTGGATGAATGGTTCCAACCGGAAACAGTTGGCTTAGCAGGGGCAGTTCTGTGCACCCCGTAGCACCCAATGCCGTCCAATTAGATCATTTGAGCAACCCATAAATGATGTTGTGGTTGCTCATGCTTAGGAAGTTCGTGACCCAGCGGTCGAGACATATCCGACACATATTGCTGATGAGATGGTTACTGATGAGGCGGTTGATGGTGAGGTGGAAGATGAGGTGGTGTAGCCAGATGTCATTGTTGTAGATGAGATGGTCTAGCCAGATGTCGATGTTGCTGATCGAGTCCTATCTTCTACTGTTGGCACATAGCTCAAGACTCCTTCGACTGGGCCGTTTGTGCATACTGATGGAGGATTCTCGGGAGAACCCATTGACCGGTTGATGTTGATCGAGTATGCTGACCATGTGGCATATCATCTATGGCAGGGAGAGGTATATATATTTTATGTTTGCCTTTAATTTATTTATTATTGTGCCATGAAAGCTAACTGCTAATTTTGTTAAAATTGTTTACATTACCGTCTCCCACTGAAGGTGACATCGCACGAGTCGAAGCTGAAGGGTTTCCCGAAGACTCCGATGCCTGAGGAGGTCATCTGTATTGGATGATTTTGAGCTCCTTGATTTTTCCCACTGCTCCCTCGCCATGCTCAACGCTCTACTACTTACTTCTTTTATTGAGAGATGGCACAAAAAGATATCTTCATTTCATCTTCCCTTTGGGAAGATGACTATCACTCTAGGTGATGTCTCCTTGTTGTTCCATCTCCCATCACCACCAGATTCTGGACGACTCATGTTATTAGCCCGTCGCTTGCAAGTTTGACTGTTGCACGAGATTTGAGAGTTTCTAAGGAGGTCGTGCTGAAGGAGTTTTACTTCAATATAGGAGCGCACCTTCGTATGTTCTGGATTTGAGATAGGCACGATGAGCTTGTTGCTACACGTAGGTATGAGGTTGTCGCTAGGGTGTACATGCTATATCTAGTAGCATGTACTTTTTTTGCAGACAAGTCAGGTGTTTATATCGATGCTCGATATGTGTGGTTATTCAGTAGCCTCGAAGTTACCAGTTAGGCTTGGGGTTGCGTTGAGTTAACCATCCTGTATACAACACTTGGAGTGTCAACAATATTTTAGACCAGACAACTTGCTGGTTATTTGAGTTTGTTACAAGTATACTTGAAATTATTATTTATTGTTGATTTCTTATTTAATTGTTATGAATAACATTTCTTAATTATTATTTGTTGTGTCTGTTATCAGTGCTGGATATACGAATATTTCCCCACCATCTGTGATAAGAGGGTGCAACATTCCCCATGGGGACCTCACATGCGAGGAGATAGAGGGTTAGGAAGTTACATCCTGGAGGTGTTTTTGAGTATAGGAGAAGGCTAGATGCGCTAACTGTAGATGATGTCATCTGGACACCATACACATATCATAAAGTCCACTGTGAGTTTGATGACTCTTCTTTATATTCAGGTTATATACGGTGGAAGACCATGGTCGCTAGACACTTGCCTGAGAGGTATCTGCGACGATATGGTTATGTTCAGAGCATCCCACGATCAATTCCAGATATACCATCTGCGGGCATTGATAGGTTGTTTTAGAGTAACATCCTCAGCTCTGGTCGTGCCATTAGAGATCGTGAAGTGCACCTTCAACATGCCTCACAGTGTGAGTATGGTTACTTAGAGTGGTACCTCACTATATCACACCCATGTATCATCCCATTTGTTGAACATATAAATGATGTTGAGCCTTCTGATGTTGGGATACCCGTCGATGACATGCCATCCACGTCTTCTGCAACTGACGTTGATGACCAGCAGCGTCTCCATATGATTGCAGTTATTATGGATAACCTCATAGGCTTGGTAAACCTATATGGCGAAGTTTATATTGGATTATATCGTGCTGCATACATAACCTGTGGGGTGCCTATTTAGACAATGTTATCTTTATGTATTATTTTTATATTACATGTAATATTACTCAGACATCTTCATCAGAAACTTTTTTATTCGATAATATTTTTTATCTTCCATTCATGCAACATCAACATAAATTAACATTTGACAATGGAGTACATAACTTAAACATAACTTTAAAAAGCCGTGATAAATAAGAAAATCTAGACACTACCAGATGATTATGGATGTGTCATCATCTTCATTATGTCGCCGACATATCTAAAATCTTAACATCTAATTCAATTGGTCCCTTTGTTAACCTACGATGAAATGATCTCCACATATCCTTCATATGTTCATCGGTCTTCAGCTCAATAAGGTTGTATTTCACCCTTTTATCAGTATCAATTCAATCTTCACGACAATTTTTCTCACCTTTCAGTTTTCGGTATTAGGCAATAATTCATTCAACTTGGACGTCAAGGCGGCGAGAGATGTGGTGTCATCAGGAAGCCGAAACTCTACAGGAGGTGAAATCACAACCGTCCAAAATTATCGGTAAAATCCTAAGCATTAAAATTTCAAATAAATAACAATGCCAAAAATTTCACTTTGGTTAAAATTTCCGATACAAAATAGTAAATTCAGAATTTCCTATATTATTTATAACTTTTCAAAAATTTCATATATTCCGATATAACAAAAATTTACAATATGCTATCTGAAATTTAGTGTCTACTAGAAATTTCAATTTTACCTATCAAAAATTTAAAACGATTTTTTTTTTTTTCAGAAACAATTTTAAAAATTTAAAACTATAGGAGATGCAAGGTATATCTGGAGATGCCATGTATACCTGCGAAGGTTTCTCTTGAGATGATATTCATAGCCGATTGGCCATCCCAAAACAGTTACCCATATCTATGAAAGCAACTTGTATATATAGAGTATAAACAACCTCTTTTTTTGGTTAGTATAATCCTTGTCACATCATCATGAATGTTATATAACTCGACTTTCATATTCCTCTGCTCATGTTTTATTATATTTGTAAAAAGCAATAGAGCTAAGTATCACTTTAATCTCAATTTATTTATTCAAATATGAATATATCAGAATGGTAAAACAATAGATCTAAAAAAATTTACACCAATCATTTAAGCCCATTTAGCCATGAGAGACATGCCACCAACACCAAGAAATACAGCCATATAAGATTTTAACTGAAGTTTAATACTACTCTGCATCCTCTTACTCATGAAATCAGCAGCAAGAAGATCCACCAAAGCCATATAAATTAAAAGACCAGCTGATGCTCCATTAAGCAATCCAACAGTAATCAATGCTTTTGGACTGTTCTCTTTGTAACTACTAGACATTGCAATTCCTATTGCAATTCCAAATGGTGTTGTAAATGAGAAGAAAAACACCATTACGGCTTTCTTTAAAAACTTGTACTCCGCCTGCGGTTAAAGAATTGAAACGAGTTTAACAATTTGATGGTTGATAGATACTGTAAAATATCTTTACACTGACACGTATTTTAATTACCTGGAGGATGCTACCACCAAGACCCATGCCTTCGAACAGTTGATGAGCGCAAAGTGCAGCAACTAGACCTTTTATCGAGCATGTATTACTAGAGGCTCCTAGGGAAAGTCCTATCACCACCGAATGAACTACAATTCCAAGTTCTAATACCTGTTTCAGACGAGTTAGAGTTAGGTAAATTACCATTCTGATAAAAAAATGTTACATTTATAATATGAAGAGGTAGTGTAAATTACCATGGCGACTACGCGATAACGCAGAAGCTGTGTCTCCCCGCCTTCTGTCTTCATCTCAAAATGGTGATGGTGACCAGCATGGACATCAGCCATCTCATGATCTAAATCTTCAGCTGAAACAGTAGCATCTTTCTTACCCTTCTGACTGTAATAGCTCGTCGCCACAGTATCCACCATCATTGTAATCACAGCAGAGAACACAGCGGCGAGTCCTGAAAACGGAAACTTGTGCCACGGTTTCTCCGCCAAACAATCTGACCTCAACATCGCGAACGAATCAGGAAGTACGTGCATGAATCCAGTTCCAAGAATAATGCCACCCGCAAAACACTTCACGATCAGGAACAGATTTCCGTCCGGGCTTAAACTCGGGACGGAACGAGTCACCAACGGTAAACAAACTCCAATCATGCTAGCTACCAGAATTACAAATATTGCTATGATTTTAATAGTCTGAGCTTTTTGTTTGTTGTTGCAACTGTTTGTGCTTTCGCTTTCACAGTCAGCTTGTGCATGTGATGTGAAAAGAATGATTAAGATGAAAAGAATGGATGTTAACCTGTGTATTGTTACTGGCTTAGCCATTAATTCAAGTTTTCTTTTGTTGCCTTTGAATGAGTGACCAAGTTTCTCTAAAAAAATTATGCGGTGCTAAAGTACTATTAAGTCATAGATTATAATTAAGTTATCACAAAACAGCAACTAGATTGACTATCCGCACATTTGTTTTAATTAATTTAATATATATATATATATATATATATATATATATATATATAATATATATATATATATATATATATATATATATATATAAAACTCTAATTCCTTTTAAAATATTTTATCTTTTCAAGTGAATATTTTGTTTGTTCAATTTTTTATATAATAGTATTCAAAGTATTTTATCTTTCTTTGTTATGATTCTTTTATGATTTTTTTTTTAAATTACTAAATTTAAAGTTAACTAAATAAATTTTTCTAGATTTTTTTTAACTTTATTTTTTGAAAAATGATATTATTTTGACTATAATTTTACTTTTAATGATAAATTAGATGTCAAAATTAATATTTTAATTTAATATTAAAAAGTTAAATTCTTTTTTTATAGAGATAAGCACTCTGTTATCTTTGACATACGAAATGTTGGTGAGATGTTTTTATTACAAAACAATTGAACATTGTGAAACTTCTTCATTTAAAACAATATATTTGTGCAAGACACACCATATATTCATCCAAAATCTTAAGGTGATAGGTAAGTGGTTTCTCTTATTTATGAATGCTCTACATTTTCAACAAATATAAAATTATTACTCATATTACTCACACTTAATACATTCTCAACAAAAAAGACGTGCAAATTCTAAATAAATATTTTACGTTCTATTGAATGTCATTATATGCCACATGTCATTGAAGAAGAGTTTGTCATATTTTTCTTTAAATGTTTTTTCCTTCCACATTTACTTTATATAATATATATATATATATATATATATTATATATATATATATATATATATATATATATATATATATATATATATATATATATATATATATAAAAAGCAAATGTCAAAGAAAATATGTGATCAACTCTTCATCAATGACACCTCTTTTTTTATTGATTGTGCCTCTTTTCATCAATTTCGAGTTAGTATCGCCACCACCTCTATGTCAAGTTGGCACCTCCATTCAGTTATATTCGTTCTATTGATAGTTGTATCTAACTCAACAAAGTTGCAGAGATATTGATGCTGCAGTCACAACCGATTTCTTTCTCATCATTATATAAACTATTTTATGATCAAAAGTTAAAAAAAAACTAAAATTTTAAAGTACTTTGAATAATGTTTATAAAAAAAATTATCTTTTATATATATATATATATATATATATATATATATATATATATATATATAATATATATATATATATATATATATAAAGAAAAACTCTAAAAATATATTTAAATAAAGTTTCAAGTGAATATTTTGCTTGAACAGTCTTTTATACAATATTATTCAAAGTATTTTAGCTTTTTTTGTTATCACTTTTTTATTCTAAAACTTTTAAAAAACACTAAAATTTAAAGTTAATTAAACAACTTTTTTTATATTTTTTTTAACTTTGTGTTTCGAAAAATTATATTATTTTGACTATAATTTTATTAATGATAAATTAGATGTCAAAATTAATATTTTAACTTAATAAAAAATCAAAATGATTTTTTATTTTCACCACTAGTATTCAACTCACAGAAAAGACATGCTACATAGTAATATTCGATAGAATTTAAAATAATTACTCAAAATTATATTAATGATATCTTTGACACTGAAAAGGTATGCTAATTTTGAGTAATTATTTTAGATTCTACCGAAAATTATTATATGCCACACATCCTTTTCTTTTATATTATATATATATATATATATATATATATATATATATATATATATATATATATATATATATATATATATATATATATATATATATATGGGTAATGTTAACTTGTGTCCCAATGACATATGTTAAGAAATCCACAAATAAAAAATTTGTATTGAATAAATAAATAAAATTATTAATTATAAGTTTCTAATAAATTTAATACATAATTTCCAAGAATTTATTTCTATATTAATCTCTTAACTTGTGCCCCAAGGGTACAAGTTAACATTACCCTATATATATATTAATCTCTTAACTTGTGACCAACTCTTCATCATTGGTACGCCACTTTTCATCATTGATTGTGCCTCTTTTCACCAATTTCGAGTTGGTATCGCCACCATCTCGATGTCAACTTGATATCTTCATTCAATGATATTTGTTCTATAATGAAGTTGTAGAGCTATTGCTGTCGCACTCATAACCAACTTCTTTCTCTTCTTTACATTGATTATTTTAATATCATAATTTAAAAAAAAAATCACTTAAAATTTAATTTATTTTAAATAATTTTTTATAAAAAATTATCCTCTCTCTCTCTCTTCTCTCTCTCTCTCTCTCTCTCTCTCTCTCTCTCTCTCTCTCTCTCTCTCTCGCTCTCTCTCTCTCTCTCTCTCTCTCTCTCTCTCTCGCTCTCTCTCTCTCTCTCTCTCTCTCTCTCTCTCTTCTCTCTCTCTCTCTCTCTCTCTCTCTCTCTCTCTCTCTCTCCTCTCTCTCTCTCTCTATCTATATATATCTATATATATATATATATATTATATATAATAATATATATTATATATATATATATATATATATATATCTATATATATATTATATATATATATATATTATATATATATATATATATATATATATATATATATATATATATATATATATATATATATATCTATATATATATATATAATATATATATATATATATATATATATATAAAAGAAACACTATAAAGAAATTTATTAAATAAAGCTTAAAGTGAACATTTTGTTTGAATAGTTTTTTATATAATATTATTTTAAGTATTTTATCTTTGGGTTAATAGTTATTTCTCTTGTCATTTGGACCATTTTTTAAAAAATCCCGATAAAAAAAAGTTTGATAAATTTCCCTAACATTTAAAGATTCACCTATTTTAGATCTTCATCAGACTCAATTGTCATATCCTAATTTTTCTCCTCATTCAATAAATTGATCTAGTCATAATAACATCCATATCATCTACATAGCATAGCATGCATTTCATTATGCATAATGCCTAAAATGTCGGTCAGAATAAATTTTGGATTTACAGATAAATCGGTCGAACTGACTCTCAAATGTACGTAAAGTTAACGAGCCAAAATTTTCGAAATTAAGCTTACAGACGTCAGTTTTATTAATTTACAGTTCACGTAGTTTAATCTGACGTTCTCGTTTGTTTTTTTTACTATTTTTTTAGTCGCATGTTGATCAGTCTGAGCCTTTTAACCGGTAATTTTTTATTTTAAAATTTGATCAAAACCTATATATTTTCGAGAAGTTTATTTTGTGCTGATAATTTTGATACACTCAATTTAATTTTTAAAGCATTTTTGCATCTGATTTATATTTTTTTTAAATCTTCGATTTTATTTTAAATATTTACAATTGTTTGATCTTTAGTTTGCTAGTGAGGAGGCCAATTCGAAAAAACCTAGCGGTGCTCTTTTGTTCTCCCTCTCATGTCCATTTTCAGAATGGAAAAATAGAAAAAAAGACCCTGGCTCTCGGAAAAAAAAAGTGTAGTTTCACCATTATTTTTCTCTCCTTTCCAAAGATCTCCCATCTTCTTCACCCAAGCACACCACACCACCTTCAAATATCCACTAACAACACCACCTATAAACCTTCTCAAACTACACATATTCATCACCTACACTCCCATACTCCTCTTGTACATGTAAATATCATAAAAGAAAACTTAATTCAATCAAGCATAAACCACCCTTATGCTTCCATATAACACCAACATCATAATACTATTTCATCAATTTGATGCAACTACAAAAACAACTCCCTTCATTTTCGTTTCGCATCTATATCACGGTAACCACATAAGCCATGTAATAATACGTAAGCAACCTTTTGAACCACCCACGACCAGCCTTACCTTCGTCTTCATGAAACCTGCAACATATAATTCCATGTTTCCTCTTCCACAAACCAACATTCCGGCCCACCTACGATTAGATTTGTTAAATCTTTTGAGGCTAAAATCAATTGTTGTTTAGTTTGTAAAAAACTGATTAATAGTGATTCTTATATATAAGCCATTTTATTAGTTAACAGATATCTTTTTAATTAAATGTTGTCTGAATAAAAATATAGACTTTAACCCTGGTCTATAATGGGTAGGGACCGGGGTTATATACAGGGACGGAGGTAGCTATAGCAAAGTGTGGACAAGTGCCCCACTAATAATTTAATTATTTAATTGTATCCATATCTATAATATACAATTAAGCATATTTTTTAAATAATATAGTTTCTTTTTTTAAATTAAATCACTTCAACATAATGTAACAGAATATAAATAATATATTATTTTATAATATAATGATTTATTAATGAATAATAATTTTATAAAAAATTTCATAATTTTTTTTATATAATAATTATTATATTTTTTAATATGTATAAAAAAAATTAAAAACTTATATTAAAAACAAAGGGAATATAATATATAATTAAAATATAATAGATTATTTATATTGTAAGAGTATAATTTGTTATATAGTATAAATATATTATAAAATTTACGTGAAATAGTATAATATTTAAATATAATTTCAATTATGTGTAAAAAGATGACAATGTATATTAATTAAATTTATTTTTAATATTATTTAAGTTGTCCTTGGTAAAATAGTCCTGACTCCGTCACTGATTATATATATCATATGGTTAGTGTCATACCCCAATTTTGTCCGGCTATATTTAAAATTTCATAAATCTGATTTCATTTTTAATTTGCATCATACGCACAGCATAACATGCATTTCATCATAAATAAAACCTAAAATATCAGTCAGAATAAACTTATTGAAAACATAGACAAATCGGTTGATTCGTTTCTCAAGAACATGTAAAATCAGCGGGTAAAAAGTTTCAGAATTAAAATTATAGACACCAGTATTATTAATCTACCGCTCATGTAGTTTAACCTGGTGTACTCGTTGTAATTTTTAGAAGTTGTTTCAGTTGTGTTTTGATCCGCCTGAGCCTTTTAACCGATGCAAACTTATTTCAGAATTTGAAGAAACACTGTATTTTTTCAATAAGTATATTTTGCACTGATCATTTTCATGCATCCGATTTAATTTTTCGAGCAAATCTTTGCCCTACTTTTATTCATTTTTAGTCGTTTTAATTTTGTTCTTTCGTCAAAATAGTCATATTGAATAAATAAAATTTTACATGTTATTATTTTAATTTTATCATGATTATTTAAAAAGTTGTGAATTTTATTTGATTCAATTGATTTAAATTATTTTAAAACGATTAAATCATATAAAAACAACATTATAGGCATTTTAATTTATTTAAAAAGATGTGTTTCTTTGTGTAATCTGAATCGTTGATTCAAATTAATCAAAGGCTCATGTTAGCAATCCATACTCATTTCTAATATCCAATCATAAAATAGAAATTTAAATAAATAGTTAAATAAAAAATCAGAAAATATTACAAAATATCTCTTTCAATCCAATTGTCAGATGCCACGTGGCAATCTTATCTTTTTATGAGTGGTACATGCCTGGCAAGTGGTCCTCTCACTCCTCTATCCTCACCAACGGTAACAATAAGAGAAAAATAATAAAAAAAGGAAAAGGGACAGGAGACCACCAATGTCTCTCTGCTTAAATTCACATACACCACTCACTCTCTCCATTCATTAAAAAAAAGAAAAAAGGAAAAGAGAAAAGTTGTACAGCTTTTCCTCCTCCCACCTACGACACCTCTGTCTTTCTCCCTCAATCACAACAAATCAAACCGACCATCACCTTTCCGACCACAACCACCCCGCGAGAACCACCATCTCATCGGGCAAAGCTCCGACGGAACAAGTTTACGGAATTTCAAATTTTAAAACACCATTTATGTTCACTTGTTTTTAGGTTTGAAGTTTGTTTCTGTTGACAGGAAACTAACGGGTTTGCTATAGCTCGTGTCAAGTCTTCGGCATTGTGGAAACTAGCGGATTTGCTATAGCTCGTGTCAAGCCTTCGGCATTGCGGTAACCATTCTATCGAGTTCTTTTGTTTGCTATTTAAACATGTGATTGCTTTGGTTATGGAGGCTGAAATTTTCATTTCCTTTCTTTTCCCGTTGATGTTGTTACTGTCAATATGTTGAGCTGGTGAATAATGAAACTATTTATTTGACTTTAGTTTAAGGTGAATTGAATTAAGTTGAATTTGAGGGATGTATGAAAGAATTTTCCAAGTTATCATTTTTTTCTTTTCAGTTCCTGTACCTCTTTTTTTAAGAACATCCAGCCTTTAGAAAGAAAATTTTAACCATGATTTTCTCTCCAATCTGGAGGAGGCTATGACAATGGCGAGATAAATGCTATGTTTTCATTTCCAAGTATGTTAATGTCTAAAATATCAAAATATATGACATCAAGTATAAACCTTCAGCCATATAATACTTATATTCATATTCCAAAACACAATTTATTTTTGTACATGTTTCATACACTTCATATCAAAACATTAGATGCATATTTGAAGACAAGAAAACATAATAGTATTTTGTTTGTATATCATACATTAAATGCATATTTGAAGACAAGAAAACATAATAGTATTTTGTTTGTATATCATGATTTACTATTAAATCGCTTTTTTCTTAATGTCAAGGAGTCCCACATGAGCAGGTATTTGATTTGTTGAAAATTCAACTTTGTTATTTTATATACCATCATTAAATTAAATTATTAAAATTAAAATTATATTATTAATGGTTTTGTTAAAAAACTGTAATTATAATGTTAATTATTTGTTGAATATCGTGGTGTCTATAGATGTCGGTCCGACTACGTCGCGGTGTCGATTATAGTAACATGTTGTAAATAATGATGAATTGTTGCTTTTTAACTTAATCACACCGTTAACCAAAGTTCTAATCCGCGGATGCAACAATTACATGATGTTATGCCGACAAGATTTCATTTGATATATTAATACGATTTCGCCATGTTTCAGTCCATTACATATGACATTTTGATTCCATTGTCGTTGTGTATAAACCCGTTTGAGCACATTGTATGTTAATTTGCTTCAAATATTTTTAAAGTCGACTTAGTTTTAATCAGATTAATTAATTAATTAAAGTTTGTTTAAATTAGTTAATTTTTTATGATTAAATTTAATTATCTTGAATATTTGATTTAATCAAATAATTTTGATAATTAATTTTTATTATATTAATTGGTTTAATTAAATTTTAATCAATTGATTTTGTTAATTAAAAAATTAATCGACTTATGTCATAATCATTTCCTAAACCATTCCATCATCAATTCAAACCAATTTTTTTTTTAAAAAAAAACAAATAAAACCTCTCGATTCAAAGTTGAGCCCGTTTTCCAAAACACCTAGGTAAGTCGATCGCTTGTAAAAGCATCGCCATCAACCTCACATGGCTTACTCTTGGGCTTTCTCACAATGAGACCTTCTCGGTTTTAATTAATCGATTAAATGGACCATTCACTAAATAAATTCAATTCATTCACAAGAATGCAATTTTTAAAAACCTCGATCCGACATCGAAAGTTAAATTAAAATACTTAATCACATCTAAACGATACTTCATTTGAAAATGAAAAGGGGGATGGTTTTGAGTTTTCAACTCCTCTCCTCGATTATTTTAATACGAGTTTTCTTACTCGGTTAGTCAAATGGTCGTCATTTCTAATCCATTTAAGCACAAACAAATCAAATCCTTTTATAACAAGAAACTAAAAGGGAGATAACTTTGAGTCTTCAATTTTTTCTCCACGACTATTTGAATACAAGTTCTCTTACTTGGTTATTCAAATAATTGTCATTTCTTTACAAACTTCCAAACCCGACTAAATCAAATTATTTTCATAATAAGCTAAATGAAAAGGGAGATGACTTTGAGTCTTCAACTTCTCTCCTCAATTGTTTGAATACGAGTTCTCTTACTCGGTCAGTCGAACTATTGTCATTTTTTGCAAACATATAACCTAATCAAATCATTTTCATATCAATACTATACGAAAAGGGAGATGGCTTTGAATTTTCAATTCCTCTTCTCAAATGCTTGGATATGAGTTGTCTTACTCAGTCATTCAAGTACTTGTCGTCTACGCTAAAATACGTCAACCTTATCTAATATAGTTTTCATAAATACTCAGATGAAACAGAAAACGGTCTAGAGTCTTCTATTCCTTTTCCCGATTATTAGGATACGAGTTATCTTACTCGATTATCCGAGTATTCGTCATCCGTTTAAGACACTTTAATTATTATTAAATCTTTTCTATAATTAAGGATGAAAAAGAAGGTGGTCTAGAGTCTTCTATTCCCTTTCCCGACTGTTAGGATATGAATTGTCTTACTCGAATATCCGAGTAATCGTCATCCAACCAAAAACATCTCAACCAAACAAAATATCCAACATATTAATCCAACTTATCACCCTCGTGTGATCAAAACTCTTTTCAAAATAACACTATTTAATCCTTTCTGATGCGCACAACAAACTAATGCTTAAGCCTCCGCCGAGAGTAGACAAACCAATGTTTAGCCTTTAGGATGCGATCTAAACAGTTGTTCATTAAAAAACACCAACTAACCGTAGTTCCCCGAACTACGAATGCTCTTCCTTATTATACCATAAGGATACGTAGGCAGGAGATTGCTGTATCTTCGCGAGCACACTAATAAAAAACCTCCCCTTTCCCCTTTTATGAGGTTCTCATCCATTTCTATTTTCAATATTTTATAACCCAAAGATAATAAGCAAACATAAATTAACACTCGAAATACAAATTAGAACTAAAAGGTTCCCGTTGAGTACAACGGACGTAAGAGGTGCTAATACCTTCCTCTTGCATAATCCACTCCCGAACCCGAATATGGTTGCGACGACCATTATTCCATTTCATTAAGGTTTTATCGATATTTTCCTATTCCTTCATTGGGATAAATAAAGTTCGATGACGACTCTGTTCGAACATAATTTTTTCCGCGACCATCGTGAGAAATCGTATTTTTTGAGATGCGACAGTTAGGTCTCCTCTATAATTACAGGAATCAGAAAGATAACTGACGACTCCATAACTTGTTACATTGAGAGTTCTGAACGAAAGTATGAGATACAGAGAAAGATTTGGTCATTCATTTTTTCAGGATTCTAAATTAAGGTGACAAGAATGGTCAACATTATTCACAAATCATATCTAGAACAAATAAGTATTAATGTTCTAATTTTATATAATTCATCGATAAATTCTCCGCTTACATTTGATATCAGAATTTAGATTATATGAATTATGACTCAATTGTTTATAGTTAATTATGAATTTTAGGGTTTTGATCCAATTTGAACCAATACCGTAATCAATTTCCAATCCTATAATTATTATATTGTATCGATAAATCCACTTAACATAGTAATTATAATATATCAATAGTAAGTATTTATTTTGATAGCTATTATACTATAAGATTGTTACTTTTAAATTCAATTTCAATTACAATAACAGCGACAACTGTTCATATTCCAGGTGAGTAGTGCATTGATGTTTATAAACATCAAAAGAAAGGACTAATAATAATCTTTCATGTACTTAATTTATTCAATATATATTAATAAATAGTTGTATTTTAGTATTATTATAACAATATTAGCTTATTACATTTATTCTCAATTGCTTTTTTCAATGGATGCTAAGCAGTGCTTTTTTTTCAATTGCCTTTAAAAACAATTGAAATGATGTATCATATTCACATTGTATAAAACCGTTCACAGTGTATAAAATCAATTGAATCAATATTATAAAACCAATTGAATCAATGTTTTAAAGTACAGTACATATAATGGTTTCTATGTAAAACCAATTGAATTAGAACTGTTATGATACAACATGTTACAAAATTTGTTTCAATCCTTTTTAATTGCGATACCATTATTTTATAAATACTGTTATTTTATATATTTTGTTTGAATTTTTATTTTATTTTATTTTGAGATATTGTGTCATAATTAAGATTATGTTTCTTTTATTTTGACACATTATATTTCTTGCCTCATTTCTTGTTTTTATATAAATATTGAGATTGCTACTGTTAAGGAAAAATATTAATTGAGAATGCTGTATTGTTTAATTTTGAGCAAGATAAATTTGATTCATATGTAAGAACTTCAATAAATAACTGTGTGTGATTACCACCAAAGTGAAATCACACATTTTAATTTATAAAAGTCTCTTTGTAGTTTGAGGAATGATTTTCAGTCATTACTATGATTGACTTCCCAAAGAAAGACAATTGTATGTAGAGATTGTAGTTAAGGATATAACTATTGTAGATGCTTTGGTTTAAGGGATTTATTTGCTCAAAGGAGATAAAATTTTAAACCCGATATATGCTCACTGAGTAACTTATCCTTGACATAACGACTTCTGGTCTTCGAATTCTTGAGATGAGACCCATACTCTTTAAGTTCTTACCCCATAACACTTTCCCAGCATCCTTTACCAGCTCCTTTGTTAGCCCACTGATCAAAAGGTCATCTACCACTCCACTTTCCACCATAATGTATGAGATTAACCTGCCATTCGGGATGAATTTGCTTCTAGCTTTCTTGGAGGATCCACCAGTTCTCGATTCTCTGATAGAATCCCTGATGAATTCGAACAGAAGCGATGGCAATCCCATCTTAACTCCATTCTTCAGAAGGAACGACATAATCTTCTGACGAGTGTTGATGTAGTCAGAACTATTGGTACTTGGTCTGTGATTGATACACCCAAGATAATCTTGAACCAAACCCTCAGATTGTTGGTTAAATCCTTGGCACTGGGACCTTTTTTATCAGCAAAGTTGGTACCCTCTTTGAAAATTACTGGAGAGATGCCAGCGTCCCTCTTAGCTGTGATGGTTGCACTATGAACTCTTTTCCCTTTGCCATCATGTCCAATGAGGTCCGCAATGGACTTATCAGTGATGACAATTTTCCTATTCATGACATAGGAAGTAATTGTTTATCTTTCCGCAGTGGCATGAACCCAGTATTGTTTGACTAGCACAGGATAAATTGGACTTGTGAGTCTCTCGAAAAACTTATTCCATCCTTGAAAATTCAGGATTTCTGTGAAATCGAAACCATTTTCCTTCAGGTTTTTGAAGTCCACAATCATTTCACAGAGCACTACGAGTTCATTTGCAGGAGTGTGGAGATTAAGTTCAGGAATCCCTTCCAATACAGTGCCTTCAGTATGAAGTTGTTGTTCAACAAACTTTGAGAATTGTTGAGCCATTGAAGATTGTTGTTAAGCCATTTGAGTGATGAAGATGAAGATGAAGAACAGTTGAGTGAGAGAGAAGGTTTTATGGTTTGAAAAACTTGAAAGTGTAGGATGAATGTGCGTGTAGTGTGAAAATGTGAGTGATGTGAGTTTAAATGGGCAATTTTAGCAATGATGACAAAAGGTGTGCGCAGCTATGGGCGGAAGTGTAAAGGTTTATACCTAATTCCAAGAATTGTTAAACCCAATGTGTCACGCTTTAATCACGTATGTTTAGAAAGTGGGACAGTTGTTGCCACTAAGAACCACATGAAATCAGGATTATGAGAACTTTCAAAACCAGGAGGTTAATGCACATAAACTTCTTCATAAATATAACCATTCAGGAATGCACTCTTAACATCCATCTGATAAAGTATGATGTTATGATTGACTGCAAAAGAAATCAGAAGACGAATAGACTCTAACTTGGCAACTGGAGCAAAGGTTTGTGTATAGTCTATACCTTCTTGTTGACTATAACCTTGTGTTACCAGTCGAGCTTTGTTTCTGACAACTTCACCTTTCTCATTCAGCTTGTTTCTGAAAACCCATTTGGTTCCAATGACATGGAAGCCTTTTGGTTTTTGAACAGGATCCCAAACATCGCTTCTGGTGAATTGGTTCAGTTTATCTTGCATGGCCAGAATCCATTCATTATCTAGAAGAGTTTCATTAATGTAGGTGGGTTCTATCAGAGACACCAAACCTAGAAATGTTTCTTCAGAGGGTCTGAATGAAGATCTAGTTCTGACTGGAGCATTGTTGTCTCCCAGAATCAGTTCTTCTGAATGAAAAGTTCTTACTCTTCGTTTGATGATTTAGATCAACAGTTGCTTATGGTTGAGTCGTTTCTTCAAATTCTTTAGCCTTGCCTTCTGAGTATTTTTCTTTAGAGACAATTTCTTTGGATTCTGAAAGATTAATCTTCAGATCTGCAAATTTCTCAACTAGCTTTGACTTTTTAGGGTCTAGCTTATCATTGAATCTAACATGAATTGATTCCTCAACAATTCGTGTTTCTTACTAAAGACTTTGTAGCCTTTAGAGCGTTCAGAATATCCTAACAGTAAACACTTTTGTGCCGTAGAGTCAAACTTGCCAAGATTCTCTTTAGTGTTTAACATAAAGCATTCACATCCAAAAGGATGAAAATAAGAAATGTTAGGCTTTATGTTCTTCCATAATTCATAAAGAGTCTTACCCATAATAGGTCAAATAGAAATCTTGTTCTGAATATAATAACACACTATGTTGACTGCTTCCGCCCAGAAATGCTTAACCATATTAGTTTTTTTGGATCATGGTGCGGGCCATTTCTTGTAAAGTCATATTCTTCCTTTCTACAACTCCATTTTGTTGTGGAGTTCTATGACAGGAAAAATCATGGGAAATACCATTTGAGTCAAAAAGATTTTCAAAGTGTTTATTTTCAAATTCGCCACCATGATCACTTCTGACTTTGACTATTTTGCAATTCATTTCTGTTTTCACTAGTAATCAGAAGGTTGAGAACACAGAGTGAGACTCATCCTTGTGTTTCAAGAACTTTACCCATGTCCACCGACTGTTGTCATCAACAATGACTAATCAATACTTCTTTCCATTGATAGAAGCAGTTTTCACTAGTCCAAACAGATCAATGTGCAGAAGTTCTAATGGTCTAGAGGTAGAAACAACAGTTTTAGCTTTGAAAGATGTTTTAGAAAATTTTCCTTTCTAACATGCTTCATAAAGAGCATCTGAAGTGAACTTCAGTTTGGGTAGACCTCTGACTAATTCAAGCTTATTTAGCCGAGAAATCCTTCTCATGCTAACATGACCCAAACGTCTATGCCAGACCCATTGCTCTTCATTTATAGACATTAGACATTTTACATTTTGATCTTCTAGATCAAAAAGTCTAATTTTGTAAATGTTGTTTTTCCTCTTTCCATTAAAAAGGATTGTGTCATCTTTCTGACTAACAGCCTTACAAGACTTTTGATTGAAGATGATATCATAACCATTGTCACTAAGTTGGCTAATGGATAATAGATTATACATTTGTAATAGAAGGAAGTTTATTGTTACCAATGGTTCTAGAGCCAATGATCTTTCCTTTTTGATTTCCTCCGAAACCAACAAAGCCTTCAAGCTTAAGTTCCAAATCTTGGAACATGGACCTTCTGCATGTCATGTGTCGCGAGCATCCATTGTCCAGGTACCATGATTGGTGTTTTAGATGATTTGTTAAGGATGTCTACAACATAAATGATTTTATCCTTAGGAACCCACTTTTTGGGTCCTCTTTTGTTAGTTTTCCCAAGGTTTCTCACAAATTTGGGTCTTTTTGCGGAAGGATAATCATGAGAGATTTGTGCATGATACTTAGGTTTCAGAACAAAGTTCCTATCCTTAGTATGCTTATGTGTCTGTGCAATAATATCAGACTCGGTGCCAGCATGCACGAAATGCACATAGCGAGGTTTTGGTTTAACTTTTTTGACTTTTATCAGGTTTAGTAGTTTCTATACAACCCACACCTTTTTTTCCATTTCTGCTAACTCCATAGATTAAGGAAGTCATTTTGCTTCTATCTATGCTTTTATCCAGAAAGTACTGGAATGCTCTGTCATATCTGATGACGTAATCCGTACCCGAAACTTCAGAAGTTATTTCCTTCACTAGTTTTGAAATCTTACTTTTCAAAGCAAATTTATTACTTTCTAAAGAAAATACTTTTTCATTTAGAGAGGAAATATCATTCTCAAGTTCTCTTTGAGTTTCATAAGAAATTACTTGGACTTGTTTAAGGTCCTTGTATTTGCTTTGAAGACTCTAGTACTTTTCCAGCATTTCAGAAAGACAACTTTCAATATCAGAACAAGATAGATTAGAGAATACATCTTCAGAATTGGAGTCTAATTCTGATTCTGACAAAACCTTATCTTCTAATTCCTCAAAGCTTGTGGGATCCTCAGTAGTTGCCATCAGTGCAACATTAGCTTTTTCTTCGTCAAAATCTTCTTCTTCATATTCAGAGTCATCCCAGGTAGCCATCACCCCCTTCTTGACTTTGGAGAAATTTTTATTGGGCCTTATGTCCTTCTTCAGCTTAGGACAATCATTCTTGTAATAGACTGGCTCCTTGCATTCGAAACAAATAACTTCTTTTTTAGAAGTTTACTTCTTTTGACCAGATGAGGATTCAAAGCGAACAACAATCCTTCTGACTCCTTTGAATTTCCCTTGACCATTTTGCTTGTGTTTCTAGAGTCTGTTGACTATTCTTGAGATTAGAGACAATTCATCATCATCTTTTGAGTCTTCATCAAATCCTTTTGATTCTTCCTCAACTTGATATGCTTTAGCCTTCTCAGGCTTAGATTTTAGAGCTACAGATTTACCTCTCCTCTGAGGTTCATCTTCTTCTAACTCAATCTCATGACTTCTTAAAGAACTAACAAGTTCTTCAATACTGATGCTATTAAGATCCTTAGCCAGCTTTATAGCAGTTACCATAGGTCTCCATTTTTTGGGAAGACTTTTGATAATTTTCTTGACATGATCTGTTGTAGAATACCCTTTGCCCAAAACCTTAAGTCCTGCAACAAGCATCTGAAAGCTTGAGAACATGGTTTCAACATTTTCATCATCTTCCATTTTGAAAGCCCCACGTTTCTAGATTAAGGACAAGGCCTTCGTTTCCTTTACTTGAGCGTTTACCTCGTGAGTCATTCTCAGAGAGTCAAAATTGGATTTGGCAGAATCTTTGTTTGTTATCTTCTCATACTCCGTATAAGAGATAGCATTGAGCAAAATGGTTATGGCCTTATGATGATTTTTTAAGTCTTTATTTTGTTAATCAGACATATCACTTCTTGCTAACATATTTCCTTTAGCATTTACTAGGTGAACATAGTCATCAACTACGAGATCCCAGAAATCAACATCGTAATAAGAAAGAAACTTTATATTTTTTCTTTCCAGTAGTCAAATTTTTCACCATCAAAAATAGGTGGTTTAGCATTGTAGTGATCTCTATCATTATTGTTAACAACGTTAGCAGCGTTAGCAGCAGCCATTGTTTCTCACATAACTGGATCAATACTGAACATTATGAGGTGTTGAGTTCTTCAGTGTCTTCAGAATCTTCAGAGTGCAATGGAGAATCAAAACCTCCTAGTTCGTGGTTAAAATAACAAAGATGTTTATTTTGATTCATTTTTAATGAAAATACATTTTGTCATTTTAAGGAGAATACTCAACTAGTCACCCACAAATATGAGAACTTTGCATCATCATGAGAAGGGCACCAACTTGGATAAAGATCAACAAGTATGTCACTAGCTCTCTTAGATGGAAAATAATTATCATCAATATTACGGGGATGGAAGAATTATATCTCAACTATTGAAATGACTCATGTCTAAACTTTGAGAATTTTTTTTTAAAAGAAGAAGAGCACAAAGGGGCACAAAATGATTTGAGTGAGTTATGCATTTTTTAGTCTTTTTAAATTTGTATGAATATGCTTAAGATGGATTAGCATTTATTAGGAAAAAGTTTTGAAAATCACTTGACAAAAGTCAAGGTTTATTGAGAAAATGGTTCAAGTTTGAAAACAAGAAGTTTTGGAGAAAAAAAGAAGAAGATTTTGAAAGCTAGGGAGGAAATATCTAACCAAGAGATAGCAAGCTTTATGATATAAGTCAAGCAAGAATTCCCTCATTTGGATTAAGCCTCAAGTAATCCAAATAAGCAAATAATGATCTATGTATCAGATGAAACCAAAGTAACTCATCCAAGTCTCCAAAAGAAGTCCAAAGTCAAAGGTACCAGATGAATCCCAAGGTCTCAAATCACAATCTCCCAAAGCAAAGGTCAAAGTCTTAGCTCTAAGTCCATAACTTCATAACAAGGCTAAGGATGGTAACCTCAAGTCCATAAATCAAGAGAACCAAAAAATTTAAGGGTTTTTATTTATTGATGTCTTTTACAAGGAAATGAAAATCCAAATGGACAAATAACAAATAACATAAGTACAAATAATGTGATATGGGATGCTAATAATAAAGCATAAAGTAGATGGCAAAAAAGTAAAGAGCATAAGGTAAATGACATTAAAGTAAAGTTAGTGCAAAGATAGGTTATTAAATGTTAGTGATCAACAATAAAGAAAGGTTTGATCATTCTTGGAGAACACTCAACTATTCACCCACAAGTATGAAAATATGAACCTCTACATTACTTATGAGAAGGGCTCCAACTTGGATAAAATCAACAAGTATGCCACTAGCTCTCATGAATGAAAAGGAGACAATATTTTCACACAATACCATGCGGAGTAGGTGACTTACAATCTCACTTATAGAAATGACTTTCTTTTGGGACAAATTTAGTGTTATGTTAAGAAATTGTAGTTGGACTTATGTAAAAGTCACAATTATCTGAGACCGACCAATAATAATGTTTGTGTTGATACATGCTAGAGAAATGATACGTAAATCATTCTCCTAAAGTCTTGCCACACCAAAAAGACAAAAAAATAAATAATCAAGTACAAAGGTTAGGAGGATGGTCCATTACTTTAATCCATACTTCATAGTGCTTAGGACAAACTTATGCATCAATCCAAAGTACCTTAAAAGATCTATGATCAATTAGGAGGTAGATTTGAAATGATGAAAGTTCATCAAGTACCCATTCATACATCATGAACAAGATGGACACGAGCCATCCATTTGATCAAGGGGGGAAGAAAGAGACGAAAAAGAAGGAGATAAGAGAAATCACACCCAAATTGGATCAAAAGTTATATCAAGTCATCATCAAAATCAATCATCTATTTTCGTGGATTAAGGTTTTCACCCCATCAACACCCAAGATCCATTGAGTTTGATGAGACCTAAGGTCAACAGAAGTACACAAAGGTCAAACAAATATAAAGTTAAATTAAATTAAATAAAAAGCAACAAAAGGATTTTTTAAAATGAATTTTAAAAATAGAAATAGAATTAAAAATCCATAACGTCCAACCAAACACCAAATAAATGGTCAAGAAAATTATGGAATGTTGGAAATAAAATAAGAAGCATATAATAATTTTTTCAGAATTTTAAAATGCAAAAAAGTATTTTTAAACCAATTAAAACAAATTAGAAAAGAGAAATTTCATGAAAAATAAAATATGGAAAAATAAAAGAGAATTTTAGAAATTATTTTGGGATTTTTTGGATGTAAAATGGATTTTCTATGAATTTTAAAAGAAAATGAAATTAAAAATAAAAATATAAAAAGAAATAAAATCAGAAAAAACACGGAGCGTTGTATCTGACTTCATTACCTGACGTGGCAGATCCAACAATCACAAGGTTGGGACGCACGGTGGAAATTAACCAAAATAAAACACAGGATCTAATTCAAATTGAACCAATAAGAACATTTCAAATGTCCAAC
Organism: Lathyrus oleraceus; assembly: GCF_024323335.1. Lineage (NCBI taxonomy): Eukaryota > Viridiplantae > Streptophyta > Magnoliopsida > Fabales > Fabaceae > Lathyrus > Lathyrus oleraceus. The sequence goes on along the minus strand of NC_066580.1, from coordinate 435,847,035 downwards.
ATGTCTCCAAACTCAGGTGACCTGGGATAAACTTCGATCGTCTTCTCCGATGGTCCTCCACCGGAGTTTCATCGTTTGGTAAATTCAGAACACGGGACCACCACCAACGTGATCGCCTCCTCATCACGAATTAAACCTCATGCTCCAAATTCATTTATCTAAACTGGGCATGGGGAATTTCAGAGAAGTTTCAAAAGCAAGCAAGCCACGAAAAATCAAATTAAATTATGAACACGATCAATCGACACCAGATAAGTTAGGGGAAAGCATCAGAGAGTGAATGACTACGTTATGGTAACTTGTTTGAGTTAAAATGGTGCTCAAAGCTACCTTGTCCAAATGGTGCTCAAAGTTACCTTGTCCAAATGGTGATCAGAAGTTGATAAAGCCCGATCTAGTTAGAGCACTTCAGAAGGTCTCAGAGCTTGGGAATTGTTGCAAAAGCTTCAGAGGATGCCGAAGATGCTAATGGAATCAAGAAATTGGATTGAAATAAGCTAGAATTCAAAACACGATAGTTGAACTTTTCTAGAAAACTTCAGATTACATCAGGGGTTTCTTGGCTCTCAAAAGCTTGGAAATGAATTCAGTAGCTTCCTCTATTTATAGGAAATGTGTTTGGATCCAAATATGTGTGGAATCAAGCTTAATTCATGGAAAACGAATTTGATCAGAATGTGAGAAAAATATGACTTGAAATCCATCAAAACTCAGCCAAATGATGCGTTTCAAGGGTCAATTAACTTCTGGAGACTTGGTTAAACATGTTTAGGTCCAAACATGTACTGATTTGGCATGGAAATGAGATTAGTGAAGTTCAAATTTCGGGCAATGGTGATTTCTTCAGTTCTAAGTCACCATGTTCAACTCAATGGGGCATCTTGCTCAAGAGGCTTTTTGGTCTCATTCTTTTTGCAATGTGTTGACATCATAACAAAGATTACAATGTGACAAGAAAGGTTACATTTGGATACTTGAGCACAAATTTGTGGTATGTTGAAGTTGACACAAATTGGTCATGTAATTTAGAGAAATTCTAAGTATCAAATGCCTGAAAAGTGACCTGTAATATTCCAATGAAATTTCATGGCTTTACATGCATAACTTTGAAGGAGAAGGGCGATCCAAAACGCAGCGGAATTTAAAATTTCTCCTTTAGTGATCCTTACGAATGGGCATGATCAGTGATATAATTGTTACCTCTTGTGGCGACTGTAACCTTTGATGTAGATCTACGGAGCGATCACAAACGTTGAACGATGACAACGCCTCTACTCAGTCCACACGAATGGATTCCTTCAATCTCAATGCTAGCTGCTATGAATGAAGGCTTTGAGTGAGAGAGAGAGAGAGAGAGAGAGAGAGAGAGAAATGAAATTGCAACTGCACAAATGCTTCTACACAAGGGTTCTATTTATATAACCACTTGTTTGTGTTGCAAGCTAAAAAGCCCACTCAAGTGTATGTGGCCAATATCTTATAATATGCCAAAATCACTTAAGTGTGTGGTACCTTACCATATTTCGTATTCTACTTAAGTACATCGTACCTTACGATGTTCTACAATTCACTTAAGGGCACCGTACATTACGGTATTCCTTAGTTACTCTATCTCTCATTAATCTGTCCTTTTGTGTGTGACCCTGTAGGTTTTCGCGGCATTGGCAATTATATTAAATCACGTATTTAACATAATAAACAGTAAGCGGTATCTAGCAACACATCGCTGCTACCCAAGACACGAAAATGTCATGTGATCTGACAAATCCTTTTGTGATAATACTTATATGTACAATTACCCTTTTGCCCTTATGTCTATATTAAACACAAGGCATAGACCGTGTCATCCTTGTCCAATTCAATATTGGGCCCATAGACATTTATCCTGTTACGCAAGATGGGCAAATTCCATCTAGGTCACTCATGTCCCTTAGCACGCTTCGTGGAGTACCCATCAACTGTCTTTATGGTCATCCAGTTACGGACAATGTTTGATCAGCAATAAGGCCCCGACATAGAGATCTAGGGTCCATAGTGATTTCAGGTCGAAGGGTGGTATACACCATTATCACCATGAGAATAACTTATGACACTTCGCATAACATTCTATATAGTATTCTCATAGCGGGTCAATCCAGTATAAATATTACTATTAATATTCATACCTATGTTTAAGACTTGGTAACTTCTTATCCATGATCCATGAGATGTGATCATCAGTCTATATACATAATAGTCTTAATGCTTTAATGTTATCCCACTTCACAATAAAGCTCGACTATGGATATTTTAAGAATAGTTTCCTTATGTTTAATGTGATCTCATGATTAAGTCACACTTGATACATTAAACGGACTATCTATTCTAGGGACTTTATTAGACAAACATAATAAAGAAAAAACCTTTTATTATTAATAAATAATTGGATACAAGTACCAAAAGTATTGGCCTCTAGGGCTTACACCAACAAGCTTGACCTTGATCGTTTAAGAAACCTTATAGAGGACATCACAAATGATATTGTGCAAAAAGAATCGGCCTCAAACGTTGAAAATTGAAGAAGTTACAATCCTTGAAGGTTGAGAAAAAGTCACTTGAAAATAGGTCAAATTCCACTAAGTCCATAAATGACATATAATGTCTCCAAACTCTTGGTGATCCTCCAAGCATAATTGGCTCTTGTCATATAAATAGAAATTGTAGAGTATAATGATAAGTTTCATATGCAAAAAGAAGCATTCAAAAATATTGAGAATTGAAGGGGTTGTGATCCTTGGGACTTTGACTTCAAATGTTGACTTTTTGCTCAAACCACTTGGAATAAACTTGTGCACTTGAACTTTCATTGCACTTCAAAGCACATGGATGATCATATGAACTCAAAATGAGGTGTCCTTGAATGTCTCTTGATTAAAATGCTCAAATCTTGAGCTAACTTGTTGAAGAAGGCATGGAAATAAACTAGGGGTGGCAAAATGGATGGATTGGATGGATATGGATTGGATCGTTAATGGATGGATCAAAACAATCCATTAGTCCATTAACATTTAAAAATATTCAATACAATCCATCCATTAAGAATAAAATTCATTCAATCCATCCATTATCATATTTTTAGTGGATGGATATCCATCTATCTATTATTTTTTTGAAAAAAATCACAAAAAAAAATTTTCTTTGAAATTTATTTTTTTCAAAAAGTTTTTTATTTTTTATTTTGAGAAAAATCAGTTTTTTTCAAAAAAAATATTTTTTGTATTTTCGAAAAAAATAATTTAAAAATCATTTTTTTTTATTTTCGAAAAAATAATTTTTTTATATTCGTAAAAAAAAATTCGAAAATAAAATCAAATTTTGGTATTTTCAAAAAAAATAATTTTTAAATTTTTGGAAAAAAACGATTTTTTGTATTTTTAAAAAAAAAAATATTTTTTTTCGAAAAAAAAATAATATTTAAAAAAAATTATTTTTTTTAAAATTAGATAAAAAAATCCATTTGATCATTAAAATGTCTTGGATGGATTGGATAATCCATGTTTATAAATGGATGGGTTTAATTCAATCCATTAACTTAATTTTTATGTAGTTGATGGATTGAATGAATTTTTTGATGGATGGATTTTGTCTTAATGGATCCAATTGCCACCTCTAAAATAAACACATGAACCTTTGACTTTTCTTGAGAAGTAAGCAACAAAACTTGTATTTACTTTTGATCAAAAAATGAGATCGAAAGGTGCTTTAGAACCTTAGAGATCATGCATTGAAAGATAGCCCATTGAGAATCAATGGTTGGCCATACTTTGACTTGAGGAATGAACACAAACCCTAGCTAATGAGCCATGCTTGATACTCTATATGACAAGCCCTACCTTTCACAATGAACTTAAGGAAACAAGACATGTTTTTTCTATTTTGGTTAGTGGTTAGATAAGTAATGAAAATATAAACACAAAAGTAAAATACTAACAAAGAGGTGCTTGATGATCCCAGCTGAAAGATAAACCCAAATATGAGAGGGAGAAGACCAAGATGTGATATTGTTTGTATGAAAGGATGCAAATGATATGTGGGATCTTAGGGTTAAAAAATAGGGTGTGACACACTGCACTAGATAAAAACAAACTAAACAAAAATAAAACTAAAAAGAGAAAGAATAGGAAATAAAATTTAAGAAGAAACAAAAATAACTAATTATAAAAAATATTTACAATTAAAAACAAACAAAAAAATATAACCTAAAAAAACGAAATTAAGCGTTGTACAAATGTTGCCTTGTTGCAACCAACTGTCTTCGACAACGGCGCAAAAAATTGATGACTTCTCGGCAAGTATACTAATAGTGTCGCAGTAATAAAAAGATCGAACCCACAAGGATTATTTTCGAACAAGCCAACAATTGTACAATAAAAAGGAAAAACGGTAAATTGGGGGATTTTCATGTTTTTGGACGGAAAACGAATTACGAGTTTAAACAGAAGTAATAAAGACGGTTAGGTTGTGCATTAGAATCCCCTTATCCTCTCTTATTGTTGCATGATGCCTTGTATGAATGGTCTTATCCTTATAATCTCACGATGAATTAACAAAACCGTTATAGCCAGTCCCCCATGAAATAACTCACTAACCACTACTCGGAGTCTTCTATCCCTAGTCCGCCAGCATAAGAAGGGTTAGGAAATGTATAGAATGTTAATTCCCATGCCACTACTTGGGGTCTCTTATCCCTATTCAACCAGCGTAAGTAGAACAGTTGCCATAGGTCCAACACATAGACTAAGGGTCAGTAATCCTTATGTGTCAAATATCAGATTAACAGAGTATCTCAAATAAAAAGCATTAAAAATAAGCAACAACTGAATAAAATTATAATTCAAAAGATTCATACAAAGTAAAACCAACATATAATGCCAACAAGATTGAATAAGGTTCATCATCACACAATCTAACCCAGAGAACCTTTAGCTACTCATAATGAAAATTACAATACCAATTGAATAAAGAAGAATAGAATATGAATTCCCTTGAAGGATTGGCCTCCAATGGCTTCTAATTCCCTCAAGATCACCCTATGATGCTGTAAAATCATGCTTCCAGTGCAAGAATTTGTAACCCTTGCTCAACTGCTGAAAATCCCCTTAAAAAGCACTCAGAATGGGTCATAACGCGTCATAAAAAGCCCATAAAAGTGCTCATCACATGAATTATACAAGCATTATGCACGTAATGTAACCTAAACATCCATATCACGCACGCGATGGTGTGCGTGATTATTCCAGTAGTTGCGTCAAAAATCGCAATTTTTCACCAAAATTTTCACTAAGTCACACTCTTCCATACTTGGTTATTTTTCATTCATTCTTGGGTTTTTCTTCTTCATTTTGACTCATATTTTGCTTTCTTTTCACCGATTCTTTGCCTAATTATATATAATGACGGGTTGTCATCACAACCCCAAACTTGAATCTTTGCTGGTCCTCAAGCAACTCACCTGCAACTGCACATTTCAACAGACAACAAGTCATACAATAACAATTAAACATCACCATATTTTTTTGTTACCTGACCATTGTTCCAGCTTCCAACTTCTATTTGAAAAATTCATAAAATGTCTTCAACATTGACGAGTACTCAACCTTCTCTCAGCTCACTTTACTCGCCCAATGGATATGGTTATCATTCAATTAACATGCAAAATAAATTATACTTAGCTTGATCATGTTCTAATATAATTCATCATAGTAATCATAACACACACATAAGAGGTCTTTTTAGGTTGTAATTTGGCTTATGTTCGGGTAGGATATTTTTAGGAAAGTAGTTTTAAACCTTTGGAGTTAGGTACCTAGGTCTCCTTCTATTGTCGTATTGTTTCGTTTCTTCTTGTTGGTACTGGAGTTTTGGTCATTCTTTTTTTTTTAAGTGACTTTTTCCACTTCTTATTTTCTCAATACTTTTAAAATTTTGGCCACTTAACTCTAGTACCTCAATCCCAAACTTAGAACTTTGCTCACTTCCAAGATCAACCCCAAACTTAATCTTTTTCATTCAACTTTAAGAACCAACATTCTACCTAACTTCAAAGAGAGGGTGGAAAGAAATAATCTTTCAAGTCAAATGGTTACGAGTTGTAGGCTACGTCACTGAAAGAAAGGTTTAGGCTCAAAGTGGTTGGCAAAGGATGTTTCTAATACTAGAAGGTGGCTATAAAGGATCAAAGTTATAAATAAGGAACTTGCCTCAATGTCTGTCAATCAAACTAGAAAACTTAATTGGAAATAGATCAAACCGGATAAAATAAAATTGCATGGATATACTCTAAGAAAGAAAAAGTGAACAATGAGAATATTTTGTCTCAAATATTACCAGATGAGGTATCTGAAGTTTCAGTACAAGTTCGTTGATTCTTTTCTTTTCCTTTGTCTTCAAGTTGTCAGTTTCTTTCATCATGATCAAGTTCTCATTTTTTTTGGATCATTTGTTCAATACCAAAGTTAGAACTTGCAATCTGGAAAAAAAACACATAAGCAGCTACAAACAAATTTCTTAAGGACATATAGATCTTCATGGAAAAATGTATGCTTGAGTAACTACTTCCTCTTAGTGTTTTAAAAGAAATAAGAGATTTTGCAAAATAAATACTAATTTAAAAATTGATGGATTGTCTCTCCTTAAGCGCTTCTTTAAGGTCTTAAGCCTGACCTTTCGATTTTTGTGTTAGGGCGGCATATATGACACGAAAAACACATCATCCTTCTTCTTCCTTTTGTTTTATAGGAATTCCATCACTTTCAGGAATTGAAGACTTTTCTTCCATATTCTCTCCAACTTGATAGCATTAAGCAAGGTATAAATCTCATCTAATACTTCATATATTTCTCCTATTTTATCAACCTTGTTGCTAAGTGTAGGACTATTCTTTTATTGAAGATCTTGTAGGTGTACATTTATGTCTAAACGACTTATTGAATTTAGAGCTTCATCCAAAACTATATAATCTTCATATTGCATTTTTGTTATTTTCCACATATAATTTTCACCTCTGCATCTTCTATTCTTGTTTCTATCTCTTTATCCAGTGTTTGTGCACTTTTCTTCTTATTTCTCTTTGTTAATTCCTTCTTCATTGACCACCTCACATTCTTGTTTGACGTCTCTTTAAATTTTTGCATCTCTAGGACTATCTAACATATTTTCATCTAAATCTCCACTAGATCGCAATTTTAATGATGATTGGATAGATATTCGACCAAGTTGCATCTCTAACTTCTCGAAGGATGTTTTGGTGTTACTTAGAACAGTTTCTTGATGCCTGATAATTTTCTCGGAACTGAGTTGAGTCATCTTTATAACCTGAGTCAAGATTTCTTCAAGTTGAGATGATGCGTCCTCTTCCCATGAATGATCAGTGTTGATGTAAGGTTTTGGTTCTGAATAATTTCTAGCATTTTCTATAATAAGCGATTTTGTTGCAAGTTCCTTTGTAAAAGCTTCAAATTTTGCAAACGTATCATAAACATTATCTTGCATGACTATCTTGACCTTGCATACAAAACAAAAATAAAAATGCCTTATTAGCACTACACTAGATAAAGAAAATTAAACAATAATAAAACTAAAAGAGAAAGAATAAGAAAGAAAATTTAAGAAGAAACAAAAATAACTAATTACAAAAAATATTTACAATTGAAAACAAAAAATATGTATAACCTAAAAAAACGAAATTAAATGTTGCCTTGTTGCAATCAACGGACCCCGACAAAGGCGTCAAAAACTTGATGATTTCTCGGTAAGTGTACCAATAGTGTCGCAGTAATAAAAAGATCGAACCCACAAGGATTGTGTTTGAGCAAGCCAACAATTGTGCAACGTAAAGGAAAAACAGTAAATTGGGGGTCTAGTTTTTGGACGGAAAACAAATTACGAGTTTAAACAGAAGTAATAAAGACAGTTAGGTTGTGCATTAGAATCCTCTTATCCTCTCTTGTTGATGTATGATGACTTGTATGAATGGTCTTATCCTCATACTCTCACGGTGAAATAACAAAACCGTTATAGTCAGTCCCCCATGAAATAACTCACTAACCACTACTCAGATCTTTCTATCCCTAGTCCGACAGCGTAAGCAGGGTTAGGCGATGTATAGAACGTTAATTCTTTATGCCACTACTCGGGGTCTCTTATCCCTATTCAACCAGCGTGAGTAGAACAATTGTCTTAGGTTCAACACATAGGCTAAGGGTTAGTAATTCGTATGTGTCCAATATTATATTAACATAGTATCTCAAATAAAAAGCATTAAGAATAAGCAACAACTGAATAAAATTATAATTCAAAGGATTCATACAAAGTCAAGCCAACATATAATGCCATTAAGATTGAATAAGGTTCATCATCACACAATTTAATCTAGAGGAGCTTTGCCTACTCATAATGAAAATTACAATACCAATTGAATAAAGAAGAATAACATGTGAATTTTCTTGAATGATTGGCCTCTAATGGCTTCCAATGCTCTCAAAATCACCCTTTGACGCTGTAAAATCGTGCTTCCAATGCAAGAATTCGTAACCCTTGCTCAACTGCTGAAAAATCCCTTAAAAAACACTCAGAACATGTCAGAATGCGTCAGAAAAAGATCAGAAAAGTGCCCATCACGCGTATTATACTAGCATCGCACACGCGTTGTAACCTAAACATCCATATCACGCACACGATGGCACGCGTGATTATTCTAATAGCTGCATCAAAATTTATCCTTTTTCATCAGAATTTTCACTAAGTCTCATTCTTCCATACTTGGTTATTTTTCACTCATTATGGGGTCTTTCTTCTTCATTTTGGCTCATCTTTCACTCGTTTTCACCTATTTTTTGTCTAATTTATGCAATGACGAATTGTCATAAGTAATGAAATTCATTAAGATTTCTTCCCAAACTTGACTAGGGATTTGTAAAGGTTGTGAGAGTCCATAAGTACTGTGATTTTCCTGCTTATTGTATTTGTGGGTGGAGCATTTATTGACAATGTTTTGGACATCATGGTGCATATTTGTCCAGTTAAAAAAGCTGATAACAGTGCCAAGGTGGCTTTTATGCCTGAATGTCTAATAGCTGGGGATGTAATCTTGACTCTTGAGGAATGACGAGGTGATCCTGGTAATACAAAAGTCCACCATAGTGAATGAATTTATTGTGCCCTTCTTGCTCTTCTTTAACCTTCTCAATGGTTGTTATTCCTTTTGGATTTGTAGTCCAGAATTGTTGTAGCTAATGTAACCAAGGATATGAGATTGTGTTGATGGTAGTAAGTTCGACAGAAGTATATGCTTGATCTTTACGAGAGAGATCATCAGCTACAGAGTTATCCTTTCTAGGTATGTAATGAACTATGAAGGACAGAATCCGACACAGACACCACGATGCGATCCGTACACGGACACTCCTGATAATATAAAAATATAGGACAACGACACCGCTATATATATATATATATATATATATATATATATATATATATATATATATATATATATATATATATATATATATATATATATATATATATATATATATATATATATATATATATATATATATTATATATATATATATATATATATATATATATATATATTGAGTTTCATTTATCTCTAAAGAGGTGTCCGTGTTTCATAGGTAATGAATCTCATATTAGAACCCCATGCGTTTAGCAAGCCATTTTTGTTGCTCTTAGTGTATGTATAGGTTGAGTTAGTAAATTTTTGAGACTGTTGTGATTTGTGTATATCTTAAAGGTGTATTCAGACCTGTTCAACATGTGATATATGTTCAACCCAAATAGAACTATAAATTAGGATTTCATAAAAAAAACAAGGTGAGCTTTCGTAGGAATGGTCTTAGTAAGTCATTCATGCCTTCCTGGAATGTGGAAGGTGCCTTATGTTTCTATTTGTGTGGACGCCTCATTAGATTGTGTGATAGTTAGCAAAATTATTATTATATTAAAAAACAAATCTTGAACATCATCTAATTTAAGAGAAGTAGTACTTTAAAAGGTGATAAAGTATGAAAACTTTTTTTTCGACACATGCTTAAGAATGAACTTAAAAATTCTAAAACATGAACCTCTCATTCTAACAAGGAGTGGTTTTTACTATAACATCATTCATTCTCTCATTTACAAAAGACATCAATTTTATTAGCCTAAAGAGCTAGCATATTAAGAAATAACACTCTATTTTTCACCAAACATCTAAATAAACAATCTAATCCACCTTCCAAACTATCAACATTATCATTCACTCTCTCTAACAATCTTAATACCCTTTGACTTTCACTATTAGAATAATCACTATTTTTCTCTCTTCCAATAAGAGAACACAAAGCATGGTTGAGATCTTCAACCTCATTTTTATTCTTCCCTTCTTTCTCATAAGAAAACAAAGGCTTCAACTTCGAAATCAATGACGACCCTTTTGTTCCAAATACTGCCATAGACATAAAAAGTAGGACAGAACATAATATAGATATAGTGATGGTATTTGCTTCTCTTAGAACTCTAACCAAAGATGTTAATTGTTGATCTTGATCACAAAGAGAAAACGAGTTTACTTTGTTCTGCATTTTCTTTAGCTCCAAAAGTTGGTTTGAAACTTTCTTCTTTGCTTTCTTTCTGAAACTTTCATAACAAGAAACACTACTTTCAATGCTTGAATCACCTTTTCTTCTTCTACGTATTGCTGATTGAAGTGTTTGCATCTGTTCTCTAAGAACAAACAACAAATCTCTTGAACACTCACAAGCATCTAGCAATGTGACTGAGTAACACAATGTATCCGAAATGAGTTTTCCATCTTGGTAGCGTAGAAGACATTGTTTGGTTTGTTGAGAACTGAAGAGTTCTTCCAAGGAATTGTAGATATTTACAAGCTCCACCAAGTCACTTTGAATTTTGTTTGCTTCCAAATGAATGTTGTTTGAGAGAAAGTGTTGATGATGGTGTTTTAGGTTGTTTAGAAGTGATTCAATTGTTTGAGAAGAAGGGTTTCCTCTTGTGGGAAAACTAATGGACCTTATTGGTTGATGTGTATAGGGAAGTTTTGAAATGGCTTCCATTTTTGTTTGTTTGTTAGAATGGTGTTGCTTAGATAAGATTATGTTTGAGTGACAACTAGCTTTTGTTCAATCTTATTTATAGGAACATGGTTAGGGGGGCTAAATATAATATTTTATTGAGTGAATAACTTCATCTTTTAAGTTACGAAATGAATGAGATTCGGGGATGGCAAACCGGTATGTCTTCACAGTTTAGATATGTTCCGCATGATTGACGGCGTAAAAAAATGAGGGTGAAGCAGGTCCGTGGACACTGCATTTTTTTAACTTCAAAATTATAAAAGTCTAGAAAAAACAGACGAGACAAGACAGACATATTAGAAGATGCGGACCTAAAAATTTTGTTCTGTCCCGAAAAAAATGCGGATAAAATGGATATGTTCGACGAGACGGACTTGTTTTGTCATCCCTAGCTAAGATCCAAAATCATTTCAGAAATACTATTATGATATTTTGTGAACGTGAATCAATTTGAAGTATCATATGTGTACATGTGATGGCAAGTTGCGTCACCTATATTCCATATGGCTTTCTGACAATTTATGCTAACAAGTCGGTAGCTGAAGTCCATTTATTAATCCATGGCCATAACATGAGCAACGTAGGTTTCAGAAAATTGTTGGCAAACATATGAGAACGTAAACATCGTATACAGAACAATGTTGGTGTCTGTTCCCCTGCTATGCATCAATAATTTCCATCATCACAACTCAACCATAAGATATCTCAAAAATTATCATGTGTATTATTAAATTTGTAATATAATTAGAGCTTATCACGTCAATTCATGTCTTACTTCAAAGTTTAATTAAATAATTGCTGGATTTAAATAATTCAATATGGCTAAAAAGATGTAATGGTTGTAGCTTAAAGGGTGGAAATGAACTAAGATATTTTTGATTTCTTATACCATGGAAATTGATGTGATAGAATAATAAAAACATCAAGGCATGTAATTTCTGTCACTTAATTTGGTTTGGTAGATGGGTGTGTCTAGAGTAGGAACAAGAGAGAGGGGGCCTACTTATAAGAATCACATGTTGATTTGGACAAATAACTGTTTGTTTTTCATTTGTTTTGTTCTTCAGCATGCCTTTGCAGAGTAAACAATAACATTACATTTCAAGATCAATGTATCCAAGCATCATATTCTATGACAGGCTTGTGATAGTTAAAGTTGCACATTTTTCTATCAAAATGTTCGCATCTGTTGTTGTACTTATAATTAGTTAAAGAAAATAAATAAATAATTGCATTATACAAAAATCTTTAATTAAAAAAATTATGTTTAATTGTAACTTTATCTTATTATTATTATTTTTTATTGTTTTGATCCTTTCATTTTAAAATCTTATTTATATCGTCTCTTTATTATTGTTGGAAATCCTTCAAAATCTATGGAGAATTTCAATCAATCTTAATGAACAAGATTGTTATGAAAGGAACAATAGAGAAAGAGAGAGTATAGAACGATGAAGGAGAAGAGTAATATAATTATGCAGAGTTTCTCTCTGCCCACAAACTGTGGAAAACTTCTGATTCACTTTGTCACTGCAAAATAATGTGAATTACAAGTGTTGTGAATACTCTATTCACCTCTATTACAAAATAAGGGTTACTCCCTCTATTTATAAATTTAGGTTAACTTGGACCTCAAGTCAAAACCCAAAACTATAAAAGCCCAAAACTATAAAAGCCCAAAATAGCTAACACTACTAAATAGGTATAGGTGGTTTGACACTTCCTTACTCTGTCGAGCAACCTGCTTCGACACAAGGAATTATAATTCAACACACCACCTAATTCATTGTGTCTAAGCTATCAACGTTCATCATAGCTCTTAGTCTTCTGAACACTTCGACCTGCACTCCCTTTGTCATGATGTTTATAATCTGATTCTCAGTTCTGCAGTGTTCCACATTCATCTTCCCATCTGCTACCTGCTCTCGAAGATAATGGAACCTCGTCTCGATGTGCTTGCTTCGACCATGTGCTATCGGATTCTTCGCCAGATTGATAGCTGACATGTTGTCGGTCTTCATTGTAATTGCTCCATGACTCTTCGATGTTATCTCTTCGACCAGATTCACCATCCATGTTGCTTAACATGCACAAAGAGAAGCAGCTATGTATTCTGCTTCGCATGATGATAATGCCACTATTGGCTCTTTTCTCGAACTCCAAGCAACTGGTGCACCACCTAGCATAAACACATAATCAGATGTGGATTTTCGATCCTCAGCATCACTACACCAACTTGACTCGGTGTATCCCACTAATTTGCATTCTTTTCCTTCATCAGCTGTAGGAAACAAAATGCCATAGTCGAGAGTTCCTTTTAGATACCTTAGTATCCTCTTCGCCACTGCTAGATGTGATACATTTGGCTTCTGCATGGACCTACTCACCATACCTACATTATATGCTAAGTCAGGCCTTGTGTAACAAAGGTATCGAAGTGACCCAATAAGTCTTCTGTATTGGGTTGGGTCGACATCATCTTCATCTGAATCCTTCGACAGTTGTAATTTGGGCTCAGCTGGAGTCGAAGTTGGGTTGCAATCTTGCATCTCAAATCTCTTGAGAATTTCGCATGCATACCTTCTTTGGTGCATCATCAAACCTTTACCACTCTTGTAGAATTCGATGTCAAGGAAGTATGAAATGTCACCAAGATCTGACATTTCGAATTCCTTGTTGAGATCACCTTTGAAGTCTTCGATCTCCTTCTTGCAGCTACCTGTTATCAACAGTTCATCGACATAGAGGCATAGTATAAGCAATTCACTCTTGCTTCTTCTTACATATACTCTATGTTCAGATTTGCACTTCACAAATTCCTTCTCCCTTAGAAAGCCATCTATCTTCTTGTTCCAAGCTCTGGAGCTTGTTTAAGTCCGTACAGGGTTTTATGCAGCTTGTACACTTTTCTTTCTTGCGCCATGTTTCACAAACCCAACTGGTTGTGCAACATAAACTTCTTCTTCTAAGGGGCCATTAAGGAATGCACATTTCACATCCATCTGGAACATCTGCCAGTTGTTCATGTTTGTTAGACCAACAACCAACCTGATTGTTTCAATCCTAGCAACAGGTGCAAAAACTTCATCGAAGTTGATTCCTTCTTTCTGAAGAAATCCTTTCGCCACAAGCCTCGCCTTGTGTCGAGTCACTTCTCCTTTGGGATTCAACTTCACCTTGTATACCCACTTCACATCGATTGCCTTCTTATTTTGGAGAATTCGACAAGTGACCAAGTGTTATTGACTTCGATTGACTTCAGCTCTTCGTCCATTGCTTTCATCCACTTCGAATCTTTCAATGCCTCAGTTGCACTGACGGGTTCGACATCTGCGTAGAAAGCATAATGTACCAGCTCACCTTCTTCATCGACCACATCATCTGATGTAATCACACATTCTTGCAACCTTGCAGGCATGTGTCTTGTTCTCTGAGGTCTACTTGTACTTGCTTCACCTCTGACTTCTTCCTGTCGAACTTCTCTTTCGACTTCAGTAGTTGGTTCATCACAAAAGATTCTCACTGAATATATCTTGACATTCTCAGTCCAATCCCACTCTTTAAGCTCATCTATGATCGCGTCCCTGCTGATCATTATTTTCTTATTCACTAGGTCGAACAACTTGTATCCTCCAGTCAAATGATATCCTATCAGAATCATCTGACTGGACTTGTCATCAAGTTTTCTTCTCAACTGATCTGGCACATGTCTATGTGCTATAGATCCAAACACCCTCAAATGACTCAATCTAGGCTTGACACCAGACCAACATTCTTCTGGCATGATTCCTTCTAGCTTCTTATTCGGACATCTGTTCAGGATATATGTCGCAGTCGACACAGCTTCTCCCCATAATTCTTTGGGTAGATGCTTGTCTTTCAACATACTTCTAACCATATTCATAATGGTTCTATTATTCCTTTCTACGACTCCATTCTGCTGTGGAGTGTAGGGTGGCACCACCTCATGCACAATCCCTTCTTTCATACATAATGCATCGAAGTCTTTCGACACATATTCTCCACCACCACCAGTTCTCAAAATCTTGATCTTTCGACCGCTCTGTCTTTCGACCATAGATTTAAACTTGGAAAAATACCTCGATCACTTCACTTTTCTTTTGGATCAGGTAAGACCATAGTTTTCGACTGAAATCATCTATGAATGTAACAAAGTATTTGTTACCTCCAATCGAATCCACCTAGAGAGGACCACATACATTAGAGTATATGACTTCAAGAATTGCCTCCGACCTGCTTCCTGCATCCTTACTGAAGTTGTTCTTATGTTGCTTCGCTTGCACACATTCTTCACAGACTTCGTTTGGAATGTCGATTTCTGGTAATCCTGAAACCATATTTCTTCTCTTCAAATCTCTGATATCTTTGAAATTGAGATGGTCAAGCCTATAATGCCATATCCATTCATCTCTGTTGGCTGTTGTTGCAAGGCACTTATGCTCCATCACATTAAGCTCAATCTTGAAGGTTCTATTCTGAGACATTGGAGCCTTCAAGATCAACCTTCCATTTGAGTCAAGAACTCTCATCATCTTATCTTCGATCGACACCTTGTAGTTATTTTCTACCAACTTCGTTATGCTGAGCAAATTACTCTTCATGTCTGATATGTACAACACATTTGAAATTACTGACCTCTTGCCATCTTTCCTCATAATCAAAACATCACCAACACCTTCAGCTGTTATAGTGTTGTCATTTGCAAATTTCACCATGTTCTTCATTGAGGGCTTTATGTTGACAAACCAATCTTTTCTTCCAGACATGTGTGATGAGCATCCTAAGTCCAAGTACCATTGGTCCTTAAATATCTCTTCTTCTCTTGTTGTAACCATCAACAACGTCTCTTCTTCTTCGTGTTTCGCCAGCTTTGCATAAGTTTCTTGATTCTTCTACTTTTCTTGACAATCACTAGAATAGTGACCATACTTCTGACAATTGTAACGCTGAATGTGACTCTTGTCTGGCTTTTGACCACCACCTCTTCCTCTACCTGCAACACCACCTCTTTGGTTGCCTTGGTTCTAGGGTTTTCTCTGATTCGACCAGTTTCCTTCTTGTTGATTTTGACCAGTCGAATTGTTGTAACCTTCTCTGCCTTTGTTGCATTCCAGTTTCCTTTGCCTTTTCTTTCTTTTATTGATTGAGCCTGAAAAGCCATATCACTCTTTGACTTTCCTGCAGCTCTTTTAGTCATTCTTTGTTCATGAGATTTAAGCGTCCCTTGAAGCTCTTCCTTTGTCTATTTTGACAAATCTTTCGACTCTTCTATGGCTACTACCACGTGGTCGAACTTTGGAGCCAACAACCTCAAGATCTTTCCAACAACAGATCTTGATGTCAACGCTTCTCCACATACCTTGATTTGATTCACTAGTTTCGTAACCTTGGTGAAGAAATCAGTTATGCTTTCATTGTCTTCCATCTGAAGTAATTCATACGTTCTTTTGTGAGTTTGTAACCTCACCTCTTTCACCTTCTTCGCACCTCCAAACGATTTCTCCAGAATTTTCCATGCTTCTTTCGCTGACTCTGCATCACTAACCTTTTCAAAGTTATATGCATCAACACATTGATGGATTATAAAGAGAGCTTTATAATCTTTCTTCTTCAATTCTTTATGTGCAGCCTTTTCTTGATTCGTTGCGTCTTCTGCAAGCGTTGTTACTCCTTCCTTCACAAATCCCAAAGATCTTGATAACAGAACACAACCTTTATCTGCTTGCACCAATTCTCATAATTGTTGTTCTTGAGAATCAGAAGATTTGCTGGAAAATGCTCATTTAGATGATTCGTTGCCATGGTGATTTTCTTCCCACGAATCGATTAAACCGGAGCTCTTGATACCAGATGTTGGAAATCCCTCAAAACCTATGGAGAATTTCAATCAATCTTGATGAACAACATTGTTATTACCCACACAATGACAATGAAAAGAAAGGAACTATGGAGAAAGATAGAGTGTATAGAACGATGAAGGAGAAGAGTAATATAATTCTGCAGAGTTTCTCTCTGCCCACAAACTGTGGAAAACTTCTGATTCACTTTGCCACTGCAAAATACTGTGAATTACAAGTGTTGTGAATACTCTATTAACCTCTATTACAAAATAAGGGTTACTCCCTCTATTTATAGATTTAGGTTAACTTGGACCTCAAGGCAAAGCCCAAAACTATAAAAGCCCAAAACTATAAAAGCCCAAAATAGCTAACACTACTAAATAGGCATAGGTGATTTGACATTTCCTTACTCTGTCGAGCAACCTATTTCGACACAAGGAATTACAATTCAACAATTATGTCATTTGGAGGATTTTAATCCCCTTAAATTTGAGAGACTTTTTAATGAATTGGCAATGGATTTTGGTGATGTGGCAATGCCAAATAGATATCATTTTAATATAGATATTTGCATCAGCCATCGCATTCGTGTTTCTAAGAAAAAAAAACTAATCTCAAACTTATCTTCTTCCCCCACGATGCTTCTTAATCTTCTCACATTTATCTCTGCATCCAATAATCATTTCCAAACTCCTTTTTTTTTCTTTTGATTTTTGTGAAACCTCCAACCACTCATGTATGATTCAAGGTGTTGGTTGGCTTCAACTAATGAGTCTAGTTTACAAAGAAGAGGTCATAGATGTTGGTGTAACAAACAGTCACCATTGATGACATCATGAACCTATGAGAATTCTGGTAGAAGGTTTTATAGTTGTGATTTGAATCAAGTATAACTTGTGATTTGAGTCACAAAGTTGATTGATTTGAATCAAGTTAAAAGTGTAATTTTAGTCACAGGTTTTGAAAAGTTTATGTTTGTCCCTATTCAACTTGATTTGAGTTAGGATATGTACATGATTCGAGTAATGTAAACAAAATCTCAATTTTTCATGTTTTTCAAAATACTTTGAGATTTCTATTTCCACCTAACTTGAATCAACAACATATATGATTCTTGTTCCACTGACTCAAACAATTGACTAAAAGCATCATGATCAGACTCAAATATAACAATTGAATTATGCATGCTAAAAACAAATCAGTTCAAAACTTGATTCAGAGATGTGCAATCATGAAAGAGCCTCAATAAACATTAATAAACGAGACGAAAGCAATAAGACAGACAACCAAATTGTATTGGAATTCTCTCTCTAAGTGTATTAGGGACATGCAACTTCAGTCTACCCCTTTTTTATTTTTGGCAAGTTTTCACTTGGAATTGAGTCAACTTTAAGCCAAAAGCAAAAATGCTTGTACTCCCCCTAAAGTGTTGCACACAAACAACACAGCAGAAAACACATAAAACAATTCTAAATTCACATTACAACTTCTCCCCCTTTGGCAACATCAAAAAGAGATATATCAAAATGAGTTTAAAAATCAAATAACCAACCACAAAACAAATAACTTCATATAAACGCATGAGCTAAACAGCCAAGAAGAATATACAACAACAAAAATCAGATACACAATACGAAGATAAACATGTTACATGCAACAAAATATAAAATAGACATGCGACAACATTCAATCAACATATAATTAAGTGATCAAAACTATCATCTAAGAAATATTAAATAATACATGAACAAGTATATGAATGCTCAAATGCACATAATTAGTAACACGCATTTAAAAAGATTTAAATGCAAATGAGAACAATAAAAAATGCTAGAGATGAGTGAGTAATGTAAAGAATGTAATAAGAAAACCAATGAACATATCCATAACAAACATACACACAATGATATAAAACCGAATACAAGAGTTATAGACACATATCAATGTAATCTGTGGAACTATTATTTGCTACAAAATAGTCTTAGTGAAAACAAAATATACATAGAAAATGAAATTTAAAAGAATTCTCGGTTTATTTAAAGCACGAGGGATCTAAGATTCCCAAATCCCTACAGATCTTGTGAAAAGATTTCGATGGTAATGATTTTGTAAAAATATCAGCAAGCTAGTTTTTAGTGTCAACGTATTCAAAAACAACAAACCTCTTTTTAAACATGGTCTCTAACAAAATGGTGACGGATTTCAATGTGTTTACTTCGTGAATGGAGTATCAAATTATTATTAAGGCTTATCACACTAGTACTATCACACTTAATCAGAATGCATTCAATTTTTAAATCATAATCTAGTCATTGTTGCTTAAGCCATAAGACGTTTTTATAATAACTATCAGCGGTTAGATATTCAGCATCGGCGGTAAAAAGAGCAACGTTATGTTACTTCTTACTGTGCCAAAAAACTAAACAGTTTCCTAATAAGTGACAGGTACCACTAGTGTTTTTCCTATCCGACTTGTATCCTACAAAGTTAGAATCAGAAAAACCTACTAAATTACATATCTTTAGGATACCAAAGACCATGTTGGGAGATTCCGTTAAGATGCCTCAAAATTCTTTTTATGGTCTTAAAGTGGTATTCCTTAGGTGACGTCTGATATCGAGCACATATGCACACTAAACATGTTATTTGGCATACTTGTCGTTAAATAGAGCAAGGGTCTGGTTATACATCTATACTTGATGATCTCGAAACCTATTACATTCTTGTATTTGTCAATTAGCACATTTTAAGTCATAGGAGTTGAGATGTTCCTTGAATTTTGCATATCAAACTTCTTGAGAAGCTTTAGGCAATACTTCGTTTAACTTATGATAGTTTCTTCTTCGACTTGTTTGATTTGCAATCTTAGAAAATATGCGAATTCTCTCATAAGAGACATTTCGAATTCACTGCATGATACTAGCAAACATCTTGCAAAGAAAATTATCAATAGTGTCAATGTAAGTTTGAACTAAAAGAATATGCTTTGCTTATGAAAAAAATTTAATGTGAAAATCGATTAATGCAAGGTGAATTTAATGAAAAAGATTTTAGTGCAACTAAAACATTATTTTAATGCAAAAGAAAAATAGTCTTAATGAAGATGAAGAAATAATTTTGATGCATATGAAAAATAGTTTTGATGCAAATGAAAAAATAGTTGAATGATCGTGATGCAATGAAAATGATTAAGGTAAATTAAGTGCAACTATGTGAGATAGAGAAGAAGTGAACAATCATACCAATTATGATAATTTATGACTAAACTTGTTGCACAAGGAAAATTAGCAAATAATAACACTAATACAGCAAAAAGAATACAATAAAATAAAAAATATAATTGCATACATCTTTCTTGACTTGTCTTAAGAATCCATTAATATCCCCATGCACTCCTACATAAAATATTAATGGATAGAACGAGGTACCCAATTTTAGTTGGGTCCTTCGAGGTTAGTTAAGGAACACTTAGGTATCCATGTTATTTTACCACTAGGAACTTGAACATTCCTAATATCATAAAAAGGCCTAATGTGACCCTTATCACCACAATAATAACAAAAAAACTTTAGAATTCTTTTTTCTATTTCTCCTAGTGACATGAGGGTTTTCTAAAAATTGATGTCTCTATCACTCGAAGAACTAGAACTAGTAGAAGATAGTGAATTAACATGTGTTAATTGTCCTTTGAGAGTTTCAATTTCAAGTTTTAAAGTTGGACAAGTAAATCACTCTACTTTTTTTATCTTTTCAACTAAAGTGTCAGAAACATTAAAACGCTCATTGACTAGAGATACATGCGCTTCCCTAAGGGAATCCAAATCGCTATAAAAAAATTTAGCGGGATGAGTATTTTGCTCCACAAACTTTTAGAAACATAATAAAAAAATTAGAGTTCTTAGAGACACAAAATGGGCAACTACATATTTGCTCCACAAAAATACACCCACACCCGAAATCAATAAAAATATCAAAATATTTTTTTATTCTATGAAGTTTTTAAACAAACAAAAAATCAAAATTTATCCAATCAAATCTTTTTTAGATTCCCATTATGTTATATATTTTCTGGAACTTTCAAAAATATTGCAATATAAAACATTCGAAATTTTCATTTTTCAAAAACTGGAAAAATAAATTTCTAGAAATGTGGATTTTCTAAATTTCAGAGTATTATGTTTTTTTAGAGAGAAAAATCAGAATATAAGTTAATAGAATAATATTTTATTTTTTAAAATAATCCATAAATTTTGAAAAGGTTGAAAATTTCAAAATATATTTTTAAAATTAATATTTTATAGTAAATAAACTATTTATTTCTACATAAGTGTGTGGGTAAACATATACAGTTGGATTATTTGTATAATCCGTGATAGAATTATACCCAATGCATCAACTTATTAATATAAAGGGATTTCAATCTTCTCGTATTGTTTCTTTCATGTGTTCATGTAAATCATTGAATTAAGCCATCGACTAGGAGACATAAAAGTTTAAAAAACACTTTAAAAAACTTCATGTCGCTCAATGTGACACATTCTCCTTGGATAAGTTAGTTTTGCATTCGTATAACTAGTCAGAAATAGGTTCATTATAGATATGTTGAATATTTGGATTATATATATATATATATATATATATATATATATATATATATATATATATATATATATATATATATATATATATATATATATATATATATATATATATATTAATATTAATATTTTTTTATAAATTTAAAATTTAATTAAAAAATTAATCTTACATTGAATCATATATGATATATTATATATTAATATATTAAAACTATTTGTATCAAAAAAAATCACATTTTTTGTATCCAAAAAATATTCACATAACTGTGATTCACTATAAAAATAGAAAACCTAAAATTATTGAAAATGACATTTAGACTTTTAATATTTTGGCAGAAAAAATTCCTTGTACTACCGGTCTCTTTTGTTCCCTTTTTTCTATTTACATTTGAGGAGGTCCTTTATCAGCTATGTGAGTATATTTTCTTTATCGATCACGTTGTCGTTGGTTGTAGTTTTATCAATTTATTACATTATGATATTGTACACATTTTGTAGTTTAGTTAATTTGTTTGTTTCTTTATTAATCCATACTTCATATGTTGATACTTTTTTATGTCTACAGTGCAAGTGTGGATTTGATTTGGTCGTTGGGGTATCTAGTAGAGGTTTAAAGTCAAGCCAACAATAAAAAATCAGATGTTATTGTTTAGTAATTTATTGCTATTATTTATTCATTATATTTATGGGTTTGTTGTTTCGCTTTTTGAATTGTTGAAATGTTGCCTAGAAAACAATTTTTTGGTCATCAAAGACGAAAAAGAAAGAAACAAATTGAAATTATAGTTAAATCTCAAAATGCCGTTTTAGATTTAAAAAACTTAGTAAACATTCTATAATTTATATTCAAAATGATGTGAATCGATAACTTAGACTCTAATGTTGAATTGAGGATGAACAATCAAACATAAATAATGAAGAACATATTATTTTGAATGTAGATAATAATGAAAATGAGAATATCCTTGCTTTTTCTAATGAACAACCTAATGAGCTTATTCCATTAGATATTTATGATCTAAGAACATCGAATAACCTTAAAAGTGATTTAAGGGATGGATTGTTAAAAAAGTGGTGCTAAAAGAGATGTGTTAATTGTGAATGGTCCTAAAGATATCCATGGTAGGCACTTTTCATCTTCACATTACATTCATTATTGTGCTAATGGAGAAAACCATGATAGGAGTTGGCTTGTTTATTCAAAAGAATTGGATAAAAAAATTGTTTCTTTTATAAGATGTTTTATAGAAGTCCTAAAACAAATCACTTAGCTCAAGAAGGTTTCAATGATTGATCTCATCTTACGATTAGACTTAAAGAACATGAATCAAGCGGTGCACACATGGCTTTTATGAGTGATTGGATTGACTTATAAATCAGATTTTAAAAAAAAACATAACAATTGATAAACATCTTCAAGAGCTTATAAGAAAAGAAAAATAACATTGGAATAATATTTTGATTAGGATAATTTCTATTGTTATATATCTTTCTAGACGAAATTTAGTTTTTCGAAAAACAAATAACAAGATCAATGTACAAAATAATGGGAACTTTTTTTCTCTTGTTGAGATGATTGTCGAATGGGATCCTGTTATGCATAGGCGCCTTGATCGCATCAAGAATAACAAAATTAATTTTCTTTATCTTAGTCATAAGATCCAAAATGAATTGACTAATATGTTAGGTAATGAAGTTAAAGGGGCAATAATCCAAAATATCAAAGAAGCAAAATATGTTCATGTGATACTTGATTGCACTCCTGATGTAAGTCACCAAGAACAAATGACTCTCATACTACGTTGTATAGATGTTTTTACAAGTCCAATAAAGATAGAAGAGTTTTTTATAGAATTTTTGAAAGTTGATGATATAACTGGCCAAGGTTTGTTTGAAGGATTACAAAATATTTTAAAAAGTCTTGGTCTTTATATTAATAATGTGAGAGGGCAAGGATATGATAATGGATCAAACATGAAAGGAAAACATCAAGGTGTACAAAAAAAATATTATATATAAATTTTAGCATTGTACACACCATGTGATTGTCATAGTCTTAACTTGACACTATGTGAATTGCAAATTCTTGTTCTAAAGCTAGATATTTTTTTGGAGTACTACACCGTATTTACACTATAATTACTTTGTCCATAAAGAGTTGGAAAATCTTAAGAGATAATATAACTCTCAAACCATTATCGCAAACACATTGGAAAAGTCACATGAATAGTGTAAATGCAATTAAAACTCAAGCTTCAAACATAATAGAAACTTTATTTCAAGTAGCTGAACAAGATAATGATCCAAAGATTAAGAGCGAATCTGAATCTTTAGCACATCATGGAATTTGGAACTTTGAGTTTTTACTAGCTATGACTATCTAGTTTGAGTTGTTATTTGTTGTTAATGAAATTAGCAAAAGTGTACAACAACAACAAAATGTGAATTGATGTGCTTATACAGTTAGGAAAAGGTTTGATTACTCACTTGAAAAAAATATAGAGAATTTGGTTTTGCAAAGGTTATTGATAGTGCTGAAATAATTACAAATGAAATGGACATCGAATGTGTGTTTACTCAAAAACGTCAAATCCATAGAAAGAAATATTATGATGAAAATCCATTTGAATGCACACAATCAAATCTTGAGTCTGCTGAGGAGTCTTTTAGGATTCATTACTTTTTATACATTGTAGATCAAGCAATTGACTCACTTAATAGAATATTTGAGCAATATAGCATATATGATAATATTTTGGATTTTTGTTTAATATTGAATGACTTAAGTCATTTTATGATGAGAACTTGAAATTGTCTTCCATAAATCTTGAAACTTATTTGAAACATGACAATTCTTATGGTCTTGATGGTGAAATTTTATATGAAGAATTAAAAGTCATTAGAGAGATTTTAACCATTGAATCAAAATCTAGTTTCAAGATATTGAGTTCTCTTAAGACATTCAATTGTTTTTTCTAATGCATGCATAACTTATATAATAATATTAACTATTTTTGTTAGTGTTGCATTGGCTGAGAGGAGTTTTCAAAATTAAAATTGCTAAGATCTTATTTGCGATCGACAATGTCGCATATTAGATTAAATAGTCTTGGTTTGATTTTAATTGAATGTGATTTTTTAAAGAATCTTGATTTTGATCAAATTATTGGTGATTTTGCAGCAAAAAATGCTAGGAGGATGATATTCGAAGATTAATAGTCGGAGGTTGTAGCTAGTGCGGGAATTGGAATGCTACTGATACATGTTTGGATTGATAGATACACTATAACTACTTTTATCATTATTTTATTGTAGTTTTGATTTGGTGTAAACTTTTCAATATTAATGTAATTTTTTACTTTTTTTACAATTATATATTTATAATTATATGACTTATAAATCTGGTTTAAAAAATTATGAATTAAGAAAAAGGACATTGAATTCATAATTTTGACCGGGCATTCAAAATCTTGGGGACGACCCTGAATAAAACAACTTTGATTAATTCAAAAAATCTATCAAAAACAAGTCAATCACTTGGATCCAATTCTTAACGAGACTAACAACCAAATAAAAAACTAATGCATCATCAATTAAGTTGTGTGATCTCTAATTTTCTCACTAAACTAACCTCTACATACAATCATGTCTATAATATTCTCCCTTATTTTGGCATTATCCATATTATTACCAAAGACGTTGTCATTCCTATAATTCCATATGCCATATATAGCTTCAGTGGCAGTCAACTTTAATATAGCATCCATCCACCCTTTTCCTTTACTACATTTCACAATCAACTACATTTCTTCCTTTCATTCCTTGGGCTCGTGTATGATTTGGATCTAATTAAGAATCTTACACCAAAATAAAGGTGTATTGCTCATAAAAAAGAAAGGCCCCAAAATAAAAACGTTCCCTCGTGTTGATCCCCCCCCCCCCCCCACTCCCTCCTGAATAGTCCCAATAGTGGTATCATGAGCATTTGGTTCAAGTGAAGGGATCAACTTACTTGTATCAAAATTCTCTACTAGGTATAAGGTGGCCCGTTGAAAAGTGTCAACGGCGGTACAAGTGTATATGGATGAAAGAACCTTCACTTGAGGGGGAGCATTGTGGATAGACTCACACTTTATGGGGATTGTTAAAAAAGAATTACAAGTGTGAGTAGTGTGAGAAAGTTATGTATTGGTTAGAAATATGGAGACTCGAGAATTTATAAGTGGGAGAACTCATACACCTACTATCTTAAGGTTTTGGGTGAGTATGTGGTATATCTCTCATAAAGGTGTGTTGCTCATAAAAAGGAAGGTCCCAAAGTAAAAATGATCTCTCGTGTTGACCCCCTGAATAGCCCCAACAAGAAAAACAATTATTTTGTTAATATATATTTGTTAATCAATTGAAGACATAATTTATCGTCCAGAAAAGTGAAGCACAATGCAATGGTCTTGCTTACCTTGCCCTTGAGTCGAACACAAGACAAGGTTGAACCTAGAGCTCTGAGATGTATGTTTCTTGGATACCCTGAAGGAGTTAAAGCTTATAGGTTGTGGTGCCTAAAGCCAGGTCACAAGAGGTGTATCACAAGTCGAGGTGTAGTTTTCAATGAAGTAGAAATTTCTTTCAAGAAAACTGATGATGTTGGTCGAAATGCAAAGATCTCTATTGAAGAGTTGGAACAGGAAAAGTTTTGTGTTGAGGTAGAGCATAGTGATGTTGAATGGCATAACCCAGATGAAGTCGGAGAAGAAGTACAAGTTGCTTATGAATATGAGGAGACTGAAAATGACTACATGTTGGCAAGAGACAAGTCGAGAAGAATCATCAAGACACCTCAGAGACTTGGTTATGAAGATCTCATAGCTTTTTCCTTAATCTCTGCGAGTGAGGTCCTTGATGAAGAACCTAGAGACTGCAAGGAAGCTGTGAGGAGTTGAAATAAGACTGAATGGCTAAAAGCCATAGATGATGAGATGAAATATCTTTATGATAATAACACTTAGGAGGTGATCGAGAAACCTACAGGGGCCAAGTTAATTAGTTGTAAGTTGATTTTCAAGGTTAAGGACAGAATTGAAGGAGTTATGTCGAAGCAATTTAAGGCAAGTTGGTTGCTAGGGGGTTCACCCGGAAAGAAGGTGTCGACTTCAATGATGTGTTCTCACCTGTTGTAAAGTGCATATCCATTAGAATGTTATTAGCCATGGTGGCAAAGTTTGACTTAGAACTTGAACAGATGGATGTAAAGATAGCCTTCTTGTATGGTGATCTAGATGAAATAACCTTGATGAAGCAAACTGAAGGGTATGTAGAAAAGGGAAAGTAAGATTATGTGTGCAAGTTGAATAGGTCGTTATGTGGCCTGAAACAATCTCTTCAATAATGGAATAGGATATTCGACAAGTTCATGGCACACATAGGTTTCACTAGAAGCTAGTTCGACCACTACGTTTACCTCATATTTTGACCTAGAAGTTCTCTTGTTATTTTGTTGTTTTATGTTGATGACATTCTCATAGAAAGCAATTGTGTCAAGGATGTTATAAAGGTGAAGGTTGAACTCGATAAGGAGTTGGACATGAAAGATTTCGGAGCTTCCTTCAGAATTCTTGGGATTGACATTCGTAGAGATAGAAAGTAGACGCGATTATGCTTATCTCAAACGACATACCTACTTAAGATTCTCGACAAATTTTATATGTTGAATTCAAAGCCTATTGTAACACCGACTTATCCTCATTTTAAGATGGGTACGACTCAAAGTCCTAGTACTGCAATCGAAAGAGTCTATATGAATAGCATTCCATATGCTAGTATAGTAGAATCTTTGATGTATGATATGATTTATACGAGACCAGACATAGCATATGCAGTGAGCCTTGTTAGCAGGTATATGACAATTTATGGGAAGGCACGCTGGCAAGCATTAAAGTGGATCCTGAGGTACATAAATGGGTCTCTAAGCAGAGTCATGATTTATGGTGGATCATGTGGTCATGATAACAAATTAGATATTAGGATTTGTCGACTCTAATTATGCAGGTTGTATGGATTCCAAAAAAAATATTTTTGAATATGTGTTCATTGACATAGCAGTCAGCTGGAAAACAACACTTTAGAAGGTTGTATCCTTATCAACCACTGTAGTATTGGCATTTTATATAGGCCATGGGGTCAAACATATGCATTGGTATTTAAAAAAATATTTTCATTTCTTGTTTTACATGACATCTAAGTCGTTCTTTATTTTTCAATTATAATCCACAAAGCTTTAATAGAAACTAAATTCATATGGTAAGAAGATAGTGGAATGCAAATGGGTGTTTACTGTGAAATAAAATTTATATAAGTCAATTGAAATATATAAATTTTGGTTGGTTGCTAAAGGTTTCACTTAAACCTATGATATATATTACTCATAGATATTTGCTCTTGTTGCAAAGTTAAACAATTTAAGAAATCTCGTATCTCATGTCAACTTAGACTTGCCTTTACATCAATTGCCTTTACATCAATTGGATGTTAAAAATGTATTTTTCAATAGTGATATGGATGAAGAAGTATGTATAGATATACCTCCTGATTGTGAAAATAATTTTTGATCTATTGTATACAAACTCTAGAATTTTTGTATGGCCTAAAGTAGTCTCATAGAGTTTGGTTTGAAAAGTTTACTTAAAAAAAATAGAGTTACATTCAAGGCCCAATTGATCACACCTTGTTCATAAAGTTTATGGCAATAATAATCTATGTTTATGATATTATTCTTATCCGAGATGATATATATGAAATGGCTATGGTAAAAGAGAAACTACCTATAAACATTGAAATCAAAGACTTAGATCCTTTAAATGATTTTTTGGTATAGAGGTTGTCTAATCAAAGAATGGAATCGTTGTTTCCCAACAAAATTATATTCTAGAAAACTCTCATGAAACTTAATGCAAAACTTAGACTAAGTGGTTATAAACTAGCAGAATACTCTCATGCAACTTAATGCAAAACTTTTGGGAAAAGGGGAAGTTTGTAGACATCATACTGTATTAAAGATTGAAGATTGCTAAGTAAACTAATTTATGTCTCAGACTATATTGGGCATTGCTAAGTAAACTAATTTTTGGGTATAAGAAGCTTGACTAAACCCAAAATTGGGTATTTTGTAAGTAATTTGGGGGACTAAACCCAAAATTGGGTATTTTGTAAGCAATTTGGGTATAAGAAGCTTGACTAAACCCAAAATTGGGTATTTTGTAAGCAATTTGGGTATAATAAATATTTATACACCGGCGTTTTAGTGTGCTCCAAATTCTATCAGCGGGGTAGTTAAAAAGCTGATTATTTAATTTGCCCACCAAAGTAAGCAAATCTGGTACTTAGTGGTGTTTTTAGTAAAATCTCAAGAAAACGGTTGATGGTAATGTTGGATGCATTATGACTAAAACACATTATTAACGTCCTATATTCTATTGTTGTGGCTAATCATTTCTGCTGTATTTATCATGCTTTTGAAACCATTCATTTAATAATGGTTCTAAACTTCATATGATTCAAGATTGTCATAACAAAAACATTGATCAAATTGTAGTCATTCACTGAATTCCAATTGTTTTAAGCATTGGATACATTACAACAAATTGCAGACCATCACAAAAGTGAATCTAAAATCACAAACAATGAAAATAATAGTACAAAACATAGTCTCACAATTCTTCAGCCTGATGCATTCTCTCAACTTGAAAAGGAAAATCCTTATAAGAATGATGCAAATTGACTTTAAAATGGCAGAGACTGGGATTGCAGAGAGAGGAACGCGTCAACTTGAATTATTATCCTCAACCTTAGCTAAATTTTTAAGAGCAAGAGAACTTGGGTAGTTGAATGGGAGAGTTGTCAAGGGCTTATCATCAGAGAGTCCTTGGATAGCTAAACCTAATGTGTATCCAAGGCCAAGAGCCACAGGAACAGCCACTGCATTTCCGACTTGCATGTACCTGCATTTAAGAAAGAACAGTTTAGTGCCAAGATATACATGACGTGTAAAACGTTATAAAGTTAGAAATTGCATTTAGTAATCCTTCTAAGCATACCTCTCTTTGATAGGGCCACAAAGTTTATAGCAATCAGGAAATCCCTGTATCCTTGCATTCTCTCGGATACTAAGAACTCTGTCTTGTTCAGGGTGGAGAATGGCCTGAAAATGAATAACTTGGAATATGAGACAACTGCATGTGGCATTAGTTATACAAAATATAAAGTAAAAAAGTAAGTAATTACCTGATTGTGAGGTTCTGCCCTAGTTACAACTGTATTCACAATTTCATCCCACCACAATCGACGAAAGGGTCTGTTGTTTTTCAGACAGATACATAAGATGTTTGATTTAGACAGAATAACAAATAAACATGATCACAGAAAAGGTAAATTATGAATTTACATACTTTGAAGAGGTTCCACGGACAAATGACATCGCATAATCAGGAACCTACAAAGACATACAATTTTAGTGATCAACATAGAACTTGCTTCAAAATAAACATAGTTGTAAGGAAAGAAAAGAAAATTACCAATGGCTTCCCAGATTGAAGCAGTACTCGTTCAACTGAAGGATCCCATTCAACCTTGTTGCCTTTAACAAGAACTCCAGGTAGGTCTCTAAAGTTTGCTCCCTAAAAAAGCAACCAGACATAATTAAAATTTAAACAGAGAAACAACAAAAAAGTAAAAGCCTGTTATGATAATTCAGGGCATGGTACCTTCTTCTTTGGAATTTGGCAAACTCTGTCATAGTCATCTTTGTTTAACTGGAGAGGACGGTGATCAAACAGCATTCCACTTGGTGCACTTTTAGAGTGAGTTGAAAAATTCACCATCTCTAGAAGAAAGAAAATGCAAGATCAGGCACCAGTTAAATGCATGATAGAATAACATGAGACAAAATTGCTCAAGACATTAAAAACAGATTACACAAATATTGTTCCAAATGTGCTTGAGATATAGTTTTATGATGTCAAAATTTGAAAGATTCACTATGGATACAGGAGCTGAAATCTTAATGCAGTGACAAACGGTTATTCTAACAGCAGACAACCAAGACATGATATACTTTAAATCTCAATATTAAATAGGATACCCACCACTTCTCTTTAATCTGATATACTTTTGAAACTCAGTACGAGGTTTAGTGCCATAGCTCCTTTCATTCTGGTTCTCTTCATTAGTAATCTGTTTGATAAAATTAAAAAACATGCAAAAATGGAATCAAAATTCTTTTGGAATAAAAAACTAATTTAACAATGAACTTGGGAGCAAAATAAACTTACTGCAGGAAGATCTTCCAATGCATCTTTAAGCAAAACTGCATCAGCCAGCTGATGTTTTTCTTCAGGAGGATATGTGACTGTAATTTCCTGCATTATAACAAGAGCCAAATCTCATTGATCAAACTTAACATTACAATTAAAAAACACATTATTCATCTAAGAAAATGGCACAAACATCTCTGATTATATCAGTTCTTACATCAAACTCAGTGGGCACAACCGATCTTGATATCGCATTATGAGTTGGTAACGGATAAGCAGGCAGTTTCTGCAAATGGAACAGTAGATGTATCAATAACCTTCCAGAACATCACATCAATAAAAATAAAAATCTAGATCAGATAATGATCTTACTTCATTAGGAAGAGCTCCCCAAAGAAAAACTCGCATCCTGAATTGAGGAACACCATACGAACCTGCAGCCATCATCCCCATTCTAGCTTGGTAATTCATGGCCACAAGACGACCTATGGCATAACGGCCCAAAAACCCACCAGAAAATTTCAAAAGGTCAACAACATTCTCCATCAGTACATATTTTGGCTTCAGGAAATCAATAATGTCCATATAAACAAGCAACTGCTTGTTTTTAACATCCTTCAGTGGCTCTTTGTCATTACGGAATCGATTGAAACCACTAATTCCTTGGCAAGGTGGTCCTCCACAAATAAAATCAGCTTGACCCTGAACAAGCATATAAAACCAGTTGAAAAGGGCATTAGATGTTTAAAATTTTGATCTAGAGTAACCAAACAATCAAGAGAGGAGACTCACAGGAAGAGGCAATAATTTTTCTTTACAACCATTTGTCACAAAATCTTTCAAAGCGTCTGTACAATCTCTGTTACAATTTGAATCATAGTTAGAATCTTAAGTAGATGTGGCTTAAGGCAATCAAGTAAAGACAAAATCTAGTATAGCATACTTAATGGCAAAAATAACTCTAAAGTTTTATAACTGGATTATACCTCAAGCCCTCTACTGGCTCCCACGTATCATAACTGGAATCATAACCCTTCCATTGCACCTGAATGATTAAAAATATATAGCATAAAAAGAATTACCACTAATTGAAATAATGCATTTTTAAGAAATAAACTAGGATCAAAAAGTTTAGCAATTAAAATGGGAGGACTAAATTAAATTAAGCAATTAAAAAACTTTAGTAAAATTATTCCATTGGGATTGGAGTAACAGCAGGGTTTAAGGCAGGTCAAAATCTACAAATGGGTTCAAATGCAATACAATTGGTCCACAAACTGCTGTCAACAGGGCAGTTGTAGTGGTTGCTAATTGCCGTCACATCTAATATTGCAAAGGCTACAATAATTTTGGAATAAACTAATCAAATGTTGTTCTTCTTCCAACTTTAAGTTTAGTTCTAGTATATTCTTCTCTCCTTATTAATTTTTAAATTAAGTATGATGATTTCTTTAATTGTATATAAATCTATTTATGAACATTGATGTTTACTTTGAACACTAGTTTAGTCGATATGCAATATTAACCACACAGGTGCCAATAATTGTTATGGTTATATAAACCAATCAAATTAAAGTGCAAGTTTGAAGAAAACATACTTTAAAGTAAACTCCTGGTTTGTTGTCAGAGTTGGGATCACCGTAGCAAACAGCAAGCAGTCTTTCTACCTCAAATTCTTCAGAGTCAGATGAGTCATCAGCAGCTTCTTCTTTTATGTCTTCGGGTTCATCTTTCACATTTTCATCAGCATCAACATTAGAATCTGTCTTTTCTGATGCCTTCAATACAAACTCCTCATGGAGCTTAGCCCACTCTTTCAGTAGACTTAAAAAGTCTTCTGCAGGCTCATTTCTCACCTGAATTACACATTTTAGGAAGCAAAACATTTAGTAAAAATAAGAATGAAGAACTAAGAACAAAGTTACAATAATTTATCTACAAATGCTGGATAACAAATACATACATGTGTTTCTGGGTGATTTTGCTTCAGACTTTCACAAGCATGTTTATTTATGTCAACAGCCCACCTCTTTAAAGCCAAAAACAAACAATCTAAGATCAGTCTTGAAAAATCATCTGCAAGCAAACATATAATGAACTGATTCTGCAAATTATTCTAAATACCGTAACAAGATTGATGCCAGATATAGAAGCTCCAAAGCAAAGACCAGTGGACATGGCTCCACAACCAGCATACAAATCTAATAAAGTCCATTCTGTCTTCTCAGAATCTTTGTTTTGAATTAACCCTCCATTAGCAACACTATTCTCAGCATCACACCTATTAGAACCATATTTAGAATCTGATTCACTTGATAGTGTAGATGTTTCACTCTCTATTTTGGATGTTTCTGTATCAATCAGGCCAAACAATAACCAACTTAAGAAATTAAGAATAGTGTCAACATAGAAACTTGAAACAAACTACCACTAAGTATAATGATTTCATACCACTGACAATGCTTGAGAATGTTAAATAAGGAATAGTGTACTTCATATCATAGTATAGCTCACAGGGAGGCATTTTCTTCTTCTTTGCAGCCAAGTCTACCTAGAGTACAAATTTGCAAACACTTCAAACATTTGAACTTAAAACAACAAACTACACAAACCAAATGGTACAAAACAACACTTACATCAGGAGTAATTAGGGCAATTTTCACTTTTCTGACAATACAATCAAGAGGATTTTCATCTTTGACATCTGATATAAAGACCCTCTTCTTGTCAATAAGCTCGGGATGAATCTTAATAACCTACAACACACATTCAAATCTCCAAAATCAAACATAACCCTAAAAATATAAACCATCACACAGAACAAACAACAGTTAAAACAAGCAATCTTACAGTATCTTCGGCTCTATAAAACCATTGAGCAGTAAAATATGGATCTTTGTCTTCAGTTTCAAAGAACTCAACAATCCTTGCAATATAGTTAGGTTTATCATCTTCAGCCTAAAAACAGCATTTCAGAAAATCAGGAAAATAACACAGAAAGAAAACCCCAGTCAAAAAAGCATAAAAACCCTAAAACCCTAAATCTTAACATTAATTAAAATAATTAAAATAAAATAAGAATACCTTGACATAGGCAGTATCATTGAGCTTATAAATAACACCATCAACATTTGCCTCACGGTAATGAAACTTCGCTTTTAAGCAATCATTATCCTCGGATCCACTACAAACACAATCGACAATAGTGAGTTTGCAACTATTCTCACAAAAAAAAACTATTTAATAAATAAAAATATAAAAATAAAATAAGAACCCACTCTTTCTTGGAGTAACGGCGAGGCCATTTAGATCTGGCTTCCTCTGCCGGAATAGGTTTTCCAACAAAGGAAGCACCGTCAGTCTTAGCAGAACAAGACTTAAGTTTCTTTCGCTCGGAAGGAAGAAGCGAAACGATTTCGTTATCTTCCGACGAAAGAACGTTGTCTTCAAGTTCATCTTGTTCCGGCGTTGCTGGCTGAGCGCGTTTGCTACCAGAGCGAGCTTTTCCCATTTCGTTGTTGAGAGAAATGAAAAAATGAGAAGCTCAAGAGTGAATAAGCGAAAACGGCAAGAAACGATTGTGTGAGAGAAAACGATTAAAATTGGGGCTTTTAACTTCCAATATGAGCGGGAATTTTTATTTTATTTTTTTGATTTCAATATTTCGCTAAATTTTAGTTCCCGGGCTACCCGCTCCCAGAAAATAATTATAAATAGAAACTAAATATTTTTCTAGTAGTGTTTGTCTTTATCCTCATTTATTTAACTCAATATGTATTTATTTTGAACCAATGCCTCTCTAAATTACGCTATGTGTCGCTTCAAAGACGTGTAGTGATAGTGCTGTAGGTTTAAAGAGTTTTAAGTTGTTTACTAAATTTCAATTAAGTCTGTCCACTTACTCCACTCTACATTAATTATTATTAAACTTGTCTTGTTTAAGAGGTTCCAGAATTTATAAAATAATATAATTTATTTTATACTAAAAATTTTATTAAGAAATCAATATTTTGGCGCAAGTCAAATATAGCAAATCAATTGTGGTATTTCTTAAGTAATGTGTGGCATTATATAGTAATTTCATGGAGGTGTGTATACAGAAATTACACAATCAATAGATAAATATTAATCTCTTTTAAAAATAAAATAAGAAAAAATATTAAAGATTAGAAGAAAATAATAATAAATAGGATAAGCATTAATATTTTATAAAAATTGATAATTAATTTAAAATTTAAAATAACTTTTTTAAACAACTTATAATTGTAATTGTAAATAAATATAAAATTAAATCACAATAACAACTATTGTCTTTTTCATAAAATAATTGTTTCAGTTAATGGAACAAGAATCATATTTGAGGTTGGTTCAAATTATTTGAAAAGTGAAATCTTAAATTATTTTAAAAATTTGAGATTTATTGTGTGTGACTCGAGTCACTCGCAATTTATGACTTAAAACAAATCAAACAGAGGAGAATAGAAAAATTTGGGTGTCTATGACTCGAATCACAGTTTACACATGATTCGAATTATGCAACAGTATGACTTAAATCACAAGTTGCACATGATTCGCATCAGATGTCTCTTGTTAGTCATTGCCTCATTTGATTCGAATCACGCATCCTACATGACTCGAAACACAAGTTTTTTTCATTTTTTCTTGTTTAGTTCCGATCAATTGGACTAAAATCAAGCTTTGTATATGACTTAAATCACGAGCCTCTAAGACTCGAATCACATGTATATAACATGACTCGAATCACGAAAAATTTGTCATTTTTCTTTATGTCGATCGTGTTTCACTTTACTTGCTCATTTGACTCAAATCACAAATGCTCTTGACTCGAATCTAACAACCATTTTTCACCTATTTCTGTGCATAATCTACAGCACGTATAAATTCCTTTTGTCATCACATTATCATTGAGAAATCTCATAACCAAAAGTGATTTTGTGAAATCAGCAACCTCTAATTTTTGAAAACTCGTAAAAACTTCCATACAAAATTTCTTTTAGCTTCAACCTCTGGCTTGATTTCAGATCTTAATTATGGAGATTTGTAATTATTGAGAGAGACGTGTCTTGAAACTAACACTTCTTGAAGGTTTGGTAATGATTTTATGGAAGCTTGCAAGATTGTGGTTGTTGTGACTGATGTCATACCCCAAAATTTATGTCACTCGCTGTACAATTTTCATTTCGTCCATGGCCCTACTACATATGCATACATTCACCATTTCATCACTACATTTGCATTAGCATGATTCGTAATAAGAAATTATCATGGACTCAAGGTATGGTAATGGTACTTGAGGAAAACTATGGTTTCCATACATGATCTTGAGGTGTGCTCAACCAAGCACAAAATTTTAACCCACATATACCTTTTGAATTGGTTGATTCATTGATTGTTCATTCATTAATTATGGTGTATATCATCATGATTCAGATCATCAATTTTTGCATTCACAAGTTGCCCTAGGGGAATGCATTTCACTAATTCAATCCATCTTAGGACATGGCATAGTCATTGGTGCAAAGTACAAACTTTAAATTCAAGTCATTTGGTTTGCTTGGCTTACAAGTCTTGTTATCATTTGGATTCATTGGTCCATTGGTGTGTCTTTTTTAGATTCATCATTGCATTGTCTATTGAGTGGCACGAGTCTTACCCAAGTTGATATTTGGTCAAGTGTTGACTTTTTGGTCAATCAATTGCCCAAATCCAATAATTAAGTTATGGATACCCTAAGCCAGAGGTGTGGTATTCTAATTGACAAGCACCGTTGAGTCATTTTAGGTCGTGGTGTGAAGTTTGGCTCATATGGTCAAGTTTTGGTCCATTTGCATTGGTATTTAAGCCATTGAACATGAACATGGTAGCCATTTCATATAGCATTTCATAATAGCATTGCATACATTTGATATGGCAAAACAAGTGAAATTTGATTTAATCTTGAATCATAAATTATATTGATTAATGTTCATTACATAAGCATAGTTTGCATTTGCATTTACATTCACATGTTACATAATAGCTACGCAACATTACAATACTTGTTTTGAATCAAAATAGAAAAAGAGAATGACAGTCTTTGTCTCCATACTTCTACACTTCCATTGGTCATGCTTATCTTGAACCTACATATCAAAAGCTAACAAGTATCATCATCAAAAAACCATGTTCATCATCAACATAAAATCAATTAACGACAATGCAAACAAAGCCAACAATGTAGGAAAATAACTTGGCAAATTCATTTCACATGTAACATAGCAATCCATGATCCATGTCATCTAACAGACCTAGTGTAACACCCAAAATTACTTTCGGGAAGGTCACCCATCCAAATACTACTCCAAGTCAAGCACGTTTTATTGTAGAGTTCTTATCTGTTGAGCTACCGAAAAAAAGATGTTTAACTATGGAGTTATTATCTGTTGAGCTACTGAAAAGAATATGCATCTTGTTGGTATAGGTTGTACCAATTAATCCTCATAAGTCTTCCTTCAACCATGCAATCTCATACATGCACAGTCTCAGGATCCCTCTTATTCTGATGTGAATTCGTTTTTTCCCTAGAAGCTGCTAGGAGTGTCTCATTGTCATGCATCATGCACCGACAACCACTTCATCGCCATCGGGTGTCACATGTAACCACTATTTATCCTCTACGGACTCGGGTGTTACATGCTCATCAGCTTTCGCTTGGTTCGTCCCCGAACCACATTGTACTGGGAGAGGTATGGCTCTGATACCATTTGAACACCCTAGATTGCTTACCGACTGACCACACAAACCAACATGGGTCTTTTCAGCATGCTTTGTCCCCACTCATACGCTTTCCAGGAAATTTCTCATAAGGTCATCCATCCAAATATTACTCCAAGCCAAGCATGCTTAACTGTGGAGTTCTTATCAGTAGGGCTACCGAAAAGAAGATTCATATTGTTGGTATAAGTAGTACCGATTAATCCTTATAAGCCTTCCTTCAACCATGTAGTCTCATAGTTGCACAGCCTCGTGATCCCTCTTATTCTGATGTGAATTCGGTTTTTCCCTAGAAGATGTTATGAGTGTCTCATTATCATGCCTCATGCATCGATAGCCACTCTATCGCCCTCGGGTGTCACATATAACCACTCTTTGTCCTCTTCGAACTCGGGTGTTACACATAGAATATCAATAGCAATAACATCTAATAGGATGTGGTTACTAACTTACCAGGCATAACACATTGCAAGTATATCATTATTAACATCAATAGCACAACAAAAAATCGGTTGCAGGCATAATCCAAATTAGCATAACATCGATCAAATTAACCCCTACCCATAATGTTCAATCTAAGACCTTTGCACATTCACGACATAACAAGGATAACAAATATAACAGGATGTTAACAGTAATTCTCCATTAGTTAACCACAAAATAAACATTCAATAGGGAAAAATAAATACAACAAAAGGACATTAAGGGCCAAGAAATACTACAACCAAATAATCAATTCTCCTTACGAGTCACCCCTCCCCGATAGCATTCTCTAGTTGAGGGACTCCAGACTCGCCGTCATCCATCGCCCACCCTTGGCTTGGTTGTCCTCAACGGAAACATGAGTTTTAGGCTCTAGGGAGTCCATCGCCTCCTCACCCACCAGTTGGCCACCACATAAAACTTTGAGAAAATCCATTTGGCTCAGGTCTATATTGAGGTAAAGGAAGGAAACCTTTTTCTTGGAACACTTAAAGTAGACACCATAAGTAGACATCCCCTCATCAGTGAGCTCTGACACCGTTCTTTATCTCTTTTTGACGAAGAAGGGTGGTGTTCAAGGATTTATGCAAGGATTCATTCTCAATGGATATTTCTTTGGCCTTATCCTTCACATAAGTCATCTTCTCTTCCCACTTTTCTTGTCTTCACGGAGGGACTTCAACAAACCTTGGATCTCATTGTAGGCACTCACATGCATTAGAAGTTTCGCCTCTAACTCTTTATCATCATTGTCTTGCCTCTCCTTATCGATATCATGCAACATAAGTGCCCTCAACATAAGGTTATACTTCATGCATACGATAGATGAGGTCAATTTAGAGAAAATGTTTTGGTGATCAAAAGGAAATTCCTTGGAGAAATAAAGGTGAGAACTCTTGAAGCAAAGTATGTCAATATTAACATTGCTCCACAAAGTCGTAGGAGGTCGCAGAGCCTCGTCTGTGGAAGGCGCCTAAGTGCTTGCCTTCCTATAAGTAGGCAAGGCGATGTCAGCAATATATAGCGCTAGAAATGAGTCAGGTCGAGTCGAACTCTTCTCAGTTCGACTTAACTCGATAAAATTTGGTTCAGATTGAAACTCGGCTCGAGTTCGATACAAACCTTTTTAAAGATCAAACTCAACTCGTTTTATGTTCGCGAACAACTCGGCTCTCTTTGTTAGGTTCTAATTTTTTTATATATATTTGATATTGTAAATTAATAATTTAAAAAAATATATATTTAAATAAATAAGAATTATAATATTGAAAGAAAATAGAAAGCTAAGATTTAGAGTAAGTCTTTAAACTTGCCATTGGAGTGTGTGTGTGTGTGTATATATATATATATATATATATATATATATATATATATATATATATATATATATATATATATGTGTGTGTGTGTATGTGTGTGTGTGTGTGCGCGCGCGTGTGTGTGGGGGGGGGGGGTGTATGTGTGGGGTGTGGGGGTGTGGGGTGTGGGGGTGTGGGTGTGTGTGTGTGTGTGCATGTGTGTGTGCGTGTGTGCATGTGTGTGTGCGTGTCCGTGTGTGTGGGTGTGGGAGGGGTGTGGGCGTGTGTATGTGTGTGTGTGTGTGTGTGTGTGTGTGTTTGCGCGCATGTGTGCGCATGTGTGTGTATGCGCGCGCGTGCGTGTGCGTGTGTGTGTGTGTGCGCGTGTGTGTGCGTGCGTGTGTGGTGTAAGCCTTATAGGTCAATATTTTTGGTACTTGTATCGAATTATTTATTAATAATAAAAGGATTTTTGTTTATTATGTTTATTTAATAAAGTCCCTAGAATAGTTAGTCCGTTTAATGTATCAAGTGTGACTTAATCATGAAATCTCGTTAAACATAAGGACATTATTCTTAAAGTATTTGTAGCCGAGCTTAGTTGTGAAGTGGAATAATATTAAAGCATTTAGACTATTATGTATATAGACTGATGATCACATCTCATGGATCATGGATAAGGAGTTATCAAGTCTTAAATATATGTATGAATATTATGAGTAATACTTATACTAGATTAACCTGTTATGAGAATACTACATAGAATGTTATGCAAAGTGTCATAAGTTATTTTCATGGTGATAAGTGGTGTATACCACCATTCGACCTGAAACCACTATAGGCCCTAGATGTACAATCGAGTGCTTTATTGCTATCAAACGTTGTCCGTAACTGAATGACCATAAAGATAGATAATGGGTACTCCACGAAGCATGCTGATGGACATGAGTGACCTAGATGAAATGTGTACATCCTGCGTAACATGATAATTGTCTAAGGGCCCAATATTGAATTGGACAAGGATGACACGGTCTATGCCTTGTGTTAAATATAGACATAAGGGCAAAAAATGTAATTGTACACATAAGTATTATCACAAAAAAATGATTTGTCAGATCACAGGACATTTCCGTGTCTTGGGTAGCAGTGATGTGTTGATAGATACTTCTCACTATTTATTATGTTAAATACGTGATTTAATATAAGTGTCAATATCGTGAAAACCTACAAGGTCACACGTAAAAAGATAGATTGATGAGAGATAGAGTAAATAAGGAACACCGTAAGATACAGTGTACTTAAGTGAATTATAGAATATCGTAAGGTACAATGAACTTAAGTAGAATATGAAATATGGTAAGGTACCATACACTTAAGTGATTGTTGGTATACCGTAAGATATGGGTCACATACACTTAAGTGAGATTTTTAGCTTGTAGCCCACACAAGTGCTTCTATAAATAGAACCCTTGTGCATAAGCATTTCACTTGATGAAATTTTGTTTCTCTCTTTGTCTCACTCAAAGCCTTCATTCGTAGCAGCTAGCACTGAGACGAAAGGAATCCGTTCGTGTGGACTGAGTAGAGGCGTTGTCACCATTTAATACTCGTGATCACTCCTTATATCTGCATCAAAGGTTTCAATCTCCACAAGAGGTAACGGTTTCTATCACCGATCATGCCCATTCGTAAGGATCACTAAAGGAAAAAATTTAATTTGCGTTACATTTTGGATCGTAATTTTCCTTCAGTGGTATTAAAGCCACTTACAAAACCATACATTTGATAGATGTTTATTTTCTATATTTTATGTATTAATACGATTAAGAGAAAAAATGAATTAAATAACAAATAAGTAATTAAATTTGGCATCATGTGTGTATGATTTGGATGATTGATGTTGACTATGCTTCAGAATCCGACGTTAGTATGGTGAATCACCATTTCCAACACCATGTTATCCTTATAGGCAACCGGCAAGGCCTAGAGCACCATTCAAGCAACCATGGACTGTTCCTCATACAAATCAAAGATCTCGTGGTCAAGGATATCAGAATCAGCATCTGAACCAGCGTAGGCCTCGAAACAATTTGGAAAGAAGGAATGCTCCTCTCGATCCAATTCCTATGTCATACAGTCGACTTCTGCCATATCTGATTCAAAGCTCGCTAGTGGAACCCAAGTCTCTCAGGCCATTGTCAGAACCATACCCACCTGGATATGATCCTGATGTGTAATGTGGATATCATGCCAGAACAATGGGCATTCAACTGAAGACTACAATGCTTTCAAAGCTAAAGTGCAACAATTGATCGACAAAAGGTACATATCCTTTTCAGAAGGAAGCATGTTGGTGCACGTTAACCCCTCGTCAGAATGAGTTCAAAGATTTCATAGAGTATCTCCTAATGCCGGTAGTTCAGACAGGAAGACATCCTCAACACTAGCAATCGTTGGACTGCTTTGTTTCTATTTTTGCATTTGTAGTTTCTTTGTTGTTAAAAACTGCTTGTGTTTAAACATTGTTGTTTTTAATGGTAATATCGATGAAGTAATTATGCATGTTTTGAATTAATTATCTCGCATTCGCTCATTTTTCTTCTTTTATATCAAAAACAAAAAAATACATCAGTGTTTCTCCCATTCACTTTTCTTTATCATAACTTTTGTTTTAGCAAAGATTTGAGGGAGGATGACAAAAACAAGATACCCATAACTGTTGACTATATGCTTTCGGATAAAATTTTGCTGATGATGTACAGGCATTGTTTCAAATTCCCAAACACTAGAGATATAAGGAGTTAATCCTTAGTCAACCACTTTGAGCCTAGAAGTATGTGTTTCTTTCGGATGAACAAACCCTTAACCATCTCCTAACAAATCTAAAGTCTCAGCCACAATAGCCTCTACTGCCCTTTGGTCGTGCCAGGATACTGTAGTGCCAGAGCCTTCTGGAAAGAAGAGAAATAAAAAGAGGCTCATGCTTGAGTCCTCTATTTCCATTGACACATAGGATGTTGGAGAGGTCACACAAGTTAGCTTGAAGGAGAATAAAAAGAAAATAAAACATATCATTTTGATTCAATCTCTTCCATCTTAAATGTTGAAATTGAGCCGACATGAGGCTCCTTCTTCAATCTTAAATGTTGTCTTATATATGGAAATTCTTTTGGACCAAGCCATCCAAACTATAACCCTTAAAAGGGATTTTGTCAACTGTGTTGGGGGGAAATCATTGCTTTGGACCAACAACAACATATGGTATCTCAATCTCAACAAAATGTTGCCTGCTGGGAAGCCAAAGTTGCTGACAAAAAGGCATTAGCCTCTCTTGACAAATATATCTTGTCGTGGACCCATCAAATTAATTGGCTGCAGAAGGCTCTTGGGGAAGTAAAGCAAAAAAAAGGGTTTTAGTAGACACTAATTGTTTGGATTCCCTCGGGGCAAAGATAACATAAGAAATTATCTTAGGCGTTGAATAAGCTAAAATTGCTCGCAAGCTGGCGAGAGAGGTATATTGGCTGAAAGCTCAGGACCTTCGATATAACCAAAAGCTTAAGCGTGTAAAGGCCCATTTCGAAGCCTTACAGCAAACCTTTGCGCCTTGGTCTTATTTTCTTTATTTTGTAATAATG
Organism: Lathyrus oleraceus; assembly: GCF_024323335.1. NCBI lineage: Eukaryota > Viridiplantae > Streptophyta > Magnoliopsida > Fabales > Fabaceae > Lathyrus > Lathyrus oleraceus. Next base: position 435,803,940 of record NC_066580.1, on the reverse strand, counting down.
TTCCCTTATTTTTGGCCTCGTATTATTTTTTGTTTTCGGCATATTTGTAACATCACCGTTATGTCCAAGTTAATAATATTTTAAGAATTATTTTCCTTTTGCTATACTGATTTCCTGAAGCATAAGCCTGTATTTTTTTAAGTATTTCTCATTTATTCGCAACATTTGATTATCAGGGTCTAATTCCTCAATCTCATATGCATTATTGGAAAATACTTTACTAATCTTGAAAGGTCCTTCCCAATTTGGTGACCATTTCCCCAAAGACCTATTCTTTTAGTCGACAAAAAGTATAACTTTCCAAACATAATCTTCGAAAGAGAAGACTTTTTACTTATCCTTTTTATTATAGGTTTCAACTATTTTCTTATTTTGCCTCATAAAGTTATCTAAGGAAAATGGCCTTTCTTCGTCTAGGTTGACCAACTCATCCATCATCATGCTCAAAAAATGGTTAGACAGGATCTCATTTTGCCTTTGAATCCTTACAGAATGTAAGCATATATCTGCAGGTAAAACTACATCATGACCAAACGTCAGTCGATAAGGTGTAGAACTGGTGGCTTATTTGGGCGACGTTCTGCAAGCCTAAAGTGCTTGATTCAAAGTTGTATTCCAACTTCTTGGATTTTGGCTTATGGTGTTTTTTATCAAGCTTATGATAATTTTGTTCACAACCTCTACTTGGACGTTAGCTTGTGCATAGTAGGGAGTCGACGTTAGGAATTTGATTCCCGTCTCCGCGGCAAACCCCATTACTTTTATGACGGCGAACACTGAACCTTTGTCATCTCTTATGGTTTCAAGAGTTCCATATATACACGTGATATGATTATGTATGAAGTCAATTACATATGTACGACTTTCAGAGGATGCAAGTTTGATCTCACATATTAGGTCTAATGCTCATCCCCTGAATGGCCATGGCTTGATGATCGAATGCAATTCACTGGCGGGCATATATTGTATTCCTCAATGTTTCTGACACTTTTGACATCCTTGAGAGAACTCAATGAATTCCTTCAACATGGTGGGCCAATATACCCCCTATAAACTAACAACTACTTCATTTTATGGCCCGCTTGGTGAGCGTCACACGACCCATTATAGGCGTCAGAAATTGCCAAGTAAGTTTCACTCTCACTAATACATTTGAGCAATACCTCTTGTGGAGTCGTTTGAACAACTTGTTCCCAATAATAATGTAACTCAACTCCTTGTATTTTGTTTTTTAATCCGTTGTTCCTATTGGGTTTCTAAGGATCACAATAATTTCCCTTCGCCAATCATCATTTGCTATGTTGTCGATGACAAAAGTTAAAAAAAAAATTGACAACTCCTCTACCCCACCAGTTTTGGCATTGTTAACTCTAGTCGAATAAAGCTACTTGATACCAGTTTTTATTTTACTTCATTCAAGTTCTTTAACTCTTTCTCCGTTACCTTGTAGTTTGAGGCTACTTGGGCCAAATCATTGGCCTCTTGATTTTGTATTCGTGGTACATGTTCAATATCAACAGTGTTAAATCATTTAAGCATTGAATTTTCCTTGATGAAGTATATTAATAGATTATTTGTAATGCATTTGTATTCTCTTGTTAACTGTTTAATTACTAGTTCAGAGTCACCTTTGATCTCGAATTTGGTTTCCCCTGTTGGTGTAAGCCCTAGAGGCCAATACATTTTGGTACTTGTATCGAATAATAAAAGGCATTCTCTTTATTATGGTTGATTAATAAAGTCCCTGGAATAGATAGTCCGTTTAATGTATTAAGTGTGACTTAATCATGAGAACACATTAAACATAAGGACATTATTCTTAAAGTATCCGTAGTCGAGCTTTAGTGTGAAGTGGGATAACATTAAAGCATTAAGACTATTATGTTTGTAGACTGATGATCACATCTCATGGATCATGGATAAAGAGTTATCAAGTCTTAAACATAGGTATGAATATTAGGAGTAATATTTATACCGGATTGACCCGCTATGAGAATACTATATAGAAAGTTATGCAAGGTGTCATAAGTTATTCTCATGGTGATAATAGTGTATTCCACTCTTCGACCTGAAACCACTATGGATCCTAGATGTAGAGTCGAGTGCTTTATTGTTGATCCAACGTTGTCCGTAACTGGATAACCATAAAGACAGTTGATGGGTACTCCACAAAGCATGCTGAGGGACATGAGTGACCTAGATGGAATTTGCCCATCCTGCATAACAGGATAAATGTCTATGGGCCCAATATTGAACTGAACAAGGATGACACGGTCTATGCCTTGTGTTCAATATAGACATAAGGGGAAAAGGGTAATTATACACATAATTATTATCACAGAAGGAATTGTCAGATCACCTGACATTTTCGTGTCTTGGGTAGCAGTGATGTGTTGCTAGATACCGCTCACTGTTTATTATGTTAAATGCGTGATTTAATATAATTGCCAACGTCACGAAAACCTACAGGGTCACACACAAAGGACGGATTGATGAGAGATAGAGTAACTAAGGAATACCGTAAGGTACGGTGCCCTTAAGTGAGTTATAGAGCATCGTAAGGTACGATGTACTTGAGTAGAATACGAAATATGGTAAGGTACCATGAGCTTAAGTGATTTTGGGCATATTATAAGATATGGGCCAAAATACACTTAAGTGGGCTTTTAGCTTGAAGCCCACACAAGTGGTTCTATAAATAGAACCCTTGTGCAGAAGCAAAAATTTGCGGTTGCATTATTTTCATTCTCTCTCTCTCTCTCTCTCTCTCTCTCTCTCTCTCACACACACACACACACACACACACACACACACTTAAAGCCTTCACTCGTACCAGCTAGCACTGAGATTGAAGGAAACCGTTCGTGTGGACTGAGTAGAGACGTTGTCATCGTTCAACGTTCGTGATCGCTTCGCGGATCTGCATCAAAGGTTTTGATCGTCACAAGAGATCTGCACCAAAGGTTTCAACCGTCACAAGAGGTAAATATTCTATCACTGATCATGACCATTCGTAAGGATCTCTAAAAGAGAAAATTTTAATTTCCGCTGCGTTTTGGACCGCAATTCTCCTTCAGCCCCCAAGTCTAATAATATTATAAGACATATTATCAAGGCTTCATATTCAGCCTCATTATTAGAATAATGATTGTTAATCATACTTAGTCGGAATTCCTTATGGGGACATGATGAAAACTCCCACGCTTGTTCTCTTGGAATGAGCGAAATCGTCAAAATATAATTTCCATGTCAGAAACTCGACATAGTTCTGCGCTATTTCCGTTACTACATGATCCACAATGAAATCAACAATAATTTGGCCTTTCATGGCCTTTAAGGGCGTATAAGTTAAAGATTATTCAGTTAGGGATAATGCCCATTTTCCAACTCTACTATGTAAAATTGATTTCGATAACATGTGCTTAGTTATGTCAAAGTGTGAATAAACAAAAACATCTGAAGATTTTAAATAATGCTTGAGTTTAGTACAGGAAAAATATAATGATAAACACAATTTTTCTACCATAGTGTATCTAGTCTCAACATCATCATCTTCTTAGGTTAACATACTCCCAATTGTCGACTCAGATGCAACAATGATAGTTTCATAGCTTTGCTCTTCATGGGAGGTAACAATGTTGGAGGCTTTGACAAGTACATCTTAATCTCATCAAGGGCTTATTGATGTTCTGGCTCTCACCTAAAACATTATTCTTTCTTTAAACATAGTAGTGGTGAGAATACTTTTGTCTTGCCACTCAAATTTGAAATGATTCTTCTTAGAAAGTTGATTTTTCCCAACAAGGACTAGAGTTATTTCTTGTTGGCCAAGGACTCAATGTTTTATGTGGCTTTTGTCTTGTTTGAGTTTATCTATATGCCCTTCTCATGGACGACAAAGCCAAGAATATCCCCGACATGAACACAAAAAACACATTTTAATGAGTTCATTTTAAGCCCATGTTTCCTCATCCTTTCGAACAATTATTAAAGATGGTCAAGGTGGCCATCATCATATGAAGATTTGATAACTATGCCATTAATATACACTTACATGAATGTTTCAATAAAGCCATGAAATATCGAGTTCATCACTATATGGTAAGTAGCGCCAACATTCTTTAGGCCAAAAGGCATCATTACCCATTCGTATGTGCCTAAGGCCCTGGGCATCGAAACACCGTTTTTGCTACGTTTTCTTCTTCAATGAAAATATGGTTGTAACTAGAGTATCCATCGAGTATACTGAGGTATTCAAACCCCGCCCCTGAATCGACCAACATCTCAGCTATTGAGATCTGATATTCGCTCCTTAGGAGTGGCATCATTAATATCTCTAAAGTCTATGTAGACTATAAGGGTGCCGTTTTTCTTAATAACTGTAACAATATTAGCTAGCCATTCGACATACCTGGCATATCTGATGAACTTGTTTCAGAGCAACCTCTCAATTTCAGCTTTGGTCTTCAACATTATTTATGGTGCAAACCTTCTTGGGGTTTATTTCATTGGCTTCTTATCAGGTCTGATTGATAACTTTAATTCAACTAGATCGGGACAAAGTCTAGGCATTTTCATCATAGTCTTAGGCAAAGAAATCTCTGAACTCCTTCAACATTTTGATTACTTTTATTTTCAAGTGTGGGGCTATTTTGGAACTAATGTATGTCAGCCTTTTCGCCGTCCCATCTCCCAAGTCCATCTTTTCTAAAGGATCATGTGCCTGCATTTTCATGGTTAAGATCATTGGGTCTTTCTAGAACCCTAAAGGCTCATCATCAAAGATGCAATCTAACCTATATCTTTCTAAAGTTGTTGTTTGGTCAATAGAAATATTGATTTTCTAGAGATTTCTTAGACTTAATGGCTTCAACAACCAATATTTGTTAAGATATGGCCTCAAAGGCTGCCAATGTCTTGTTTTCAGCTACATAGGCCAAAGTTTGAGCCAACATGATTGACTCAATCATGATCTCCATCAAATTCAGACCATCGGTTGTACCCTCCGACAATTTCATATTCCAAGGTAAACATGTACTGAGGGTGTAGGTTCACCGTGTAGCATACCCCACACCCTTCAGAGTTATATCCCTATCTGGCAGGTTTACATGGTGAAATGTTCACCAATTTTCGTTCAAAGTTAAGTCTGTCGATATGATTGACATTTGCTCTGAAAAAACTTTGATCTGCTTTAATATGTTTAACAATCCAATCAGGTTTCCAGATGGTGATCCTCTGATGCATAGACGAGGGTGCACATCCTACTCCATGCAACCATTATCTACCTCATAGCAGGTTGTAGTTTTTTTTAGTACCACATCCTTAGGGAACATGTCAGGATACTCAACATACCACTAGCTCATCTCTAGCCAAAACATCGCCTTCCCCTCATAAGGAAGCGACCAACGAGAACACCTGATTGTCTTCCCTCAAGGATCACGACATTTTCTAACTGACACCATTGTCATACCCCAAAATTTGCCCATTAATATTTCAAGACATTTGTCAAGGCACTCTGACTCATTTTTATGACACTGATCCCAAAGGAACAAAGGCCCAACTCACGAATGGCCCAATCCAGAAAATGGCCCAAACTGGCCTGTTCGCTACGCGCTCGCTACACGCTCGCCTAGCGAAGCAAACGTTCGCTACCAGCTCGCCTAGCGAAGCTGACAGACAACAGAAAATTTCGGGCTTCGTTCTGAGCCCATTAGGTCATGAAAAAGCGCATTATAAATACCAGCACTTCAGTAATGAAAGGAGAACGAAAAAAGGAGGAAAGGAGAACCCTAGCAAGCAAACCCTAGCGCTCACATAAGGAAACCCTGAAGGAAAAACCGGCGGCGGCAAGGTCACTTCCGCTCAATTCGATCCGATCGGCCAATTCAAGGTTACAATTCGATTACAAACAGGTTGGCATTGCTATTACTACTCTATGTTCTTAATTTGCACATGGTATCATGATTGAATTTATGAAACTATCTTAAGTTTTACATATGAATTTAAGTATGCACGAACCGTTGAATGTCTAACCACATAATCTCTGTAATGAATGCTATAAAGTGTGAAGCTTGCTGCCATTATATCGTTATTAGAACCGGAATCCGCAGCCGCTCGCTAGCACATCGCTAAGCGAGCATGCAGCGAGTATTCGCTAAGCCTTCGCTAGGCGAGGCAGGCGCGAACCTGACAGTAGCCAACTTTTCTGTTCTGACTTTTCATTCATGTTTTATCATAGCCAGGCATTGTTTATTTGATCCTATTACTGTTGTGATTTCTTTTGCGGTGTAATCCTCGATTGCACCCTGATTTGGTATGCTAACCCGTTTGTTGAATTTGCAAAGGTTCATATGTCCCAGAAAAAGACCGCCGTTAGGTCTTCCACTTTATTTGTGGGATACCCTTGTGGAGGCTCACCCTAAATTGCTTAATAAATTTTAATGTGTTAATTTTAATAATTAATTTTAATGTGTTAATTTTAATAATTAATTTTAATGTATTAATTTTAATGTATTATTTTTAATGTATTGATTTTCATAATCACCTAATTAACTTTAAAATGTGGCCCTTAAATATGTGATCTTGGACCTCTCTTGTGCCTTAAGATATTACGGTATTACGGTCATGTCCCGCGAATGTAGGGATACACTTAGCAACGGCCCTTCGGTTAAATCATCATAAAATAAATCATGGTCCCTCGGATGTTGCCTTCGAAAATACGATTTTGTCCCTCGATGACCCTTCGGTGTAGCCTACGGTTAAATGATGATCGTCCCTTCGAATGCTAAGGTATCCTTACAACTGTTGCCTTCAATGACCTATCGATGACCCTACGATGACCCTTTTACATCCAAAGGATAAAACTACTTACTTCTCAATAGTAAGGACAGTTTTACCCTCACAAGGATAGGAAATGCCCATAACGACCTTAGGAAGGTATAACTCTCAATTACTGGATCATAACCTAAAACATTTTCCACCCTCACACTTTGCAAGTCCTAGAAAATCACCACTTGGTATACATTCATACTAGAATCATTACCCAGTTATATTTTTCTAAACTGTTTTCCAAAATCAACGAGATAAATACTTTGTATACATTCATACGAGAATCATTACAAAGTTAAACTCTCTTTTCAAAACATTTTTAAACAATTCACCAACATTTTTCAGACAAAAATATAAGTGATCCAGCAATTAAGAGCCCATGGATAACCATGGATACAAAGGGTGCTAATACCTTCCCTTTGCATAATGTACCTCCCGAACCCAAAATCTATTGAGGTCTTTCCTGTTCTTTTCCTCCTTTCCTTATTGGATAAAAGAAAAGTCGGTGGCGACTCTTGCTATCCGCGACATTGCGATAAAAAGCAAAATACCCCAAGTCAGTTCACCGTATGACAGAACTGGCGACTCTGCTGGGGAAGACTTTAAAAAGAGAGGTTACCTTAAAAACAAGATCACTTATTCCAAATTGTCTGATTTACTTTTAAGGGATTGCTTGGGTATTTTTGAGTGAAAGATCCTACACCCGGATCTAGTGTACCTTAGGTAAGTAGCAATAGATCATCGCGACTATCCGGCGTATACTGGAATGGTTAAAATGATGGCTACGGTTAATGTGACACTTTGGATGTCCTGATGTTCCTCACGTTTACTTGAGGAAAAATTTGGCTTCCGCGTGGTGTCACTAAAGCATTAACCAGACCTTTAGAACCCTAATTGACTCATCCTGGCCATTAGAAAGTAGTGAGATAACTGACTTCGGTTCCGACTGGGGTTGGTTGAGACTCGATACTACACTCTTTGAGATTGGACTTTAGGGAAGCTTTGGTCAACCACTTGGTGTTGCACTGAAGTGGACTTAAAGAAAGGTCAATGATTGGAGATCCTTCTAGAACCCGGTTACTATTCTAGGACAGGTTGAACCAACCAAACTTCAGTGGGGAGGGTACTTACCTATGGAACTCATGCAAGCCTTAAAACCTAGGAATGATGGTTGTATGACTTGCTTGTGCTTGTTGTTTACTTAACATTATAACATCATAACATCATAACATCATAACATCATAACATCATAACATCATAACATCATAACATCATGCATTATACTAACCACTTCGAGGACTTAGGGATTTAACTTTGCTCTGTTTTGTAAAAAAAAAATAATAAAAAAAAAAAAAAAAAAAGTTTCCTTTTTTTGTTAGTTTACGTAAAGTTAAATTCCAAAAGTTCTTGAAAACATTTCATACATTGCATAGCATAACATAACATCGCATAACAGGTACTCTAAAGGGATCAATGTTCTCACGGTTTTCCTCCAAACAGAAAAATGGTCCTCGAACAAATTGTCAAAGATCTCCATGCTCAGAATGCTCAACTCCAGAAGATGATCTTGAACTTATCCAAGGGGCAGGAGGAACTGAAGGCTCTTTTGCTCGAGAAAAAGAAAGACAAGAAACCTGTGAGGCACATTAACCCGGGAAGGAGGCAGTTTACGAAGATCAATATGACTTTAGCACAAGCACTGCAGGGTATGCTAAAAGCAAATTTAATTACCCTCAGAGATCCTCCTGCAAAACCCAACACTACTTCTCCTCGTTATAATCCCAATGCCAGGTGTGCATATCACTCCGATAGCCCCGGGCATGATACAAACAATTGTTGGTCGTTGAAGAACAAAATTCAGGATATGATCGACGCTGGAGAATTTGAATCTGATCCGCCTGAGACTCCTAATGTCATCACTGCTCCTCTGCCTAATCAGGGCGAGACTGTCAATGCTGTGGAAGACACTGATAACGATTATGACTTGGATAGCCGGATTTTCCCAACAATTGGTGACAGACTCAATAATTGGAAGGCTGAAGACACTATCCCGATCTCCTTTAGTCAGGAGTAATTGTTATTGTCCATTTGGTATTGCAAGTTTTTAATTTTTCAACTGAACTTCTTAAAGCATTGTGTCTATGCCCGGGGCACAGTAGCCAATTTGTTGAGGGTTTTGTCATTTCATAAGCATATTCATATTCGATAAATCAATGGACTTTTTGCATTCAAATATTGCGCTCTTTATCTTTCCTGTCATTTTTCAAACAAGCTATGTTTTCTTGCACACACTCACGTAATAATTTGCCGATCCATATCCACTCTGGATCCTGTTGGTAATGACTCTGCTACTGTTCATTATGACTTTGAAAATCCGATCTACCAAGCCGAGGATGGAAGTGAGGAAGATTGTGAAGTCCCTAGAGAACTTGCCAGACTGGTACTACAAGAAGAAAAGACCATACAGCCGCATGAGGAATCAATTGAAATTGTAAATCTGGGTACTGAAATAGACAAGAAAGAAGTCAGAGGTTTCTTGGGACACTTGAATTACATTGCCCGATTCATTCCACACTTGACTGCTACCTGCAAACCCATTTTCAAATTACTAAAAAAGAAAAATCAAGAGATGGTATGGAATGATGAATGACAAAATCAAGAAGTATCTCCAAGAACCTTCAATTCTGATACCACCAGTTGAAGAAAGACCGCTAATCATGTATTTGACCGTGTTAGAAAATTCAATGAGGTGTGTGTTGGGGCAACATGACGAGTCTGGTCGAAAAGAGCATGTCATACACTGCCTTAGCAAAAGGTACCGACTGTGAAACAAGATACTCACAGCTCGAGAAAGCTTGCTGCGCTTTGGCTTGGGTTGCTCGCCGACTAAGACAGTATATGTTGAATCATACCACTTTATTGATTTCTAAGATGGATCTTATCAAATATACATTCGAGAAACCTGCTGTCTCCTGAAAGAGTTATCACTGATAATGGTACTAAACTGAACTCTGCATGCAGTTCAAAATAAAACACCATAACTCTTCTCCGTACCGGCCAAAGACGAACGGCACCGTGGAGGCTGCTAACAATATCAAGAATATAACAGTAACATACAAAGACTGGCATGAGATGTTACCTTTTGCTCTTCATGGTTACCGCACTTCGACAGGGGCAACCCCTTTCTCTTTAGTCTATGGAATGGAAGCCGTTTTACCAGTGGAAGTTCAGATTCCCTCTCTAAGAATTGTGAAAGATGCAGGCTTAGATGAGGATGAATGGATTCAAACTCGACTCGATCAGATAAATCTGATTGATGAAAAGAGACTTGCGGCTGTTTGTCATGGGCAGATATATCAGAAGCGCATGACCCAAGCATTCAACAAAAAGGTCAAGAGACGAGTGTACCAAATCGGCGACTTAGTTATCAAGCGTATCATTCTACCGCAAGGTGATCCCAGGGGCAAATGGGCTCCCACATACGAAGGGCCATTTGTAGTTAAGAAGGTATTCTCTGGTGGAGCCATGATGCTTGCTACAATGGATGGCGAAGAGTTCCCGCATCCTGTGAACGCTGACATAGTTAAAAAATACTACGCATAAAAGAGACCCGCTAGGTCGACGTACCTAGGCAAAAGTAAGGGCATCCCGGCGAACCAAAAGGGTTCGGGCAAAAATTAGGGATAAACATATAAAGACGTACACCCGGCAAGTCGAAAAACTGAAAAGGCGGCTTGAGCAAGAAAGGGTATCCCGGTGGACTGAAAACCTGAAAAGGCGGTCCAGGCAAAAAATTAGGGATAAACATATAAAGACGTACACCCGGCAAGTCGAAAAACTGAAAAGGCGGCTTGAGCAAGAAAGGGTATCCCGGTGGACTGAAAACCTGAAAAGGCGGTCCAGGCAAAAATTAGGGATTAAAGCGTATGACTATGCCCCGTTCTCTGTCTGCTTCAACCAAGTTCAAGGGACTGAACAAGCCAATCACTTCTATCCGACAGCGGGAGATGAGATGCTTGAAGACATAATGACAGTGGTGGAATTAGAATCGATAGGACTTTTTCTGCATAGCTTTCTCTTTGTTTGCCTGACAATTTCCTCTTACTAGGATTTCTGTCTCCTTGTACTCAAATTGCCTATTTATAGGCCCTCTTTCAAAATCAATACAATTTCATTTCCAAAAAGATGCTGTTGTTTTACTTTCTCTGTTTTGTTTGCATAAACGTCCACTGATTTAACTTGAATTGATATATATGCATTTGAATATGATCAATGTTTATCAAAATACATGCATAAAATAACAATGACAATTACTAAAGGACTTCAGGATCGAGGAGAAGGTCTAACCAGGCTTTCCAATGAATCTGTTGCCAATTCTATTCCCCGGCTAAGCCAGTTATTCCCCAGAAGAAATGGGCATCACTAGACGAATTGGTCATCTCTTCTATCCCCAGCCAGGCTCTGTCGAATGTTTCTACCATCAGACAGAAATCAAGTACCCCAGCTGAGACAGGGTCATCAATACAAATATCTCCGACCAGAAGATTGAGATTTATTTTCCCAGTAGAGTCCCCTGGAAGAACGTTTCAGACGCATAGTGCATTCATTACATCATTTCACATCACATACCTGCATACTATGTTCACATTTATTTCATTCCGCATCATATACATTACATCGTTTCATAGCATGCACATGCATACCATGTTCGCAGGCATAAAACATCTCATGCATCATGACATAGCATGAAGCTAACTTTATTTTTCAGGTCAATTATCCTCCTGACACAGTCAAAACAAAGGTCCATTCAGACGGGCATCTTTATCTATTACATTCAAGAGTCAACTATAACCCTCAGATATCGCCTAGCGTACGGTATATTCCGAGGTGTAGTCTAGCGTACGACTACTTTCTTCTTCAGATATACTCCATGTCGACATTCATTCTGACATCCTCCTAACGATGGCATCTATAAGCCCATCCCAAATATTCATTGCAAATACAACATATACAAATACTATCAGATATAGCCTAGCATACGGTTCATTCTGATTCAGCTCAACATATAACTCCTTCCACTCAGATACGATCTAACGGACGATCCATTCTGATCTTCAACTACTCCCAACACGGTCTAATGTACGACCCAGTTGGACCTTCACTTCTCAGGTACTGCCTAGCATACGGTTCATCCTGATTCATCTCAACACATGACTCCTTCAACTCAGATACGATCTAACGTACGATCCATTCTGACTTTCAATAACTCAGATACAGTCTAATGTACGACCAAGTTAGACCTTCAAATCTTCAAATACCACTCAAATACAGTCTAATGTACGACCAAGTTAGACCTTCAAGCCAGATTCTGCAAATACAGTCTAATGTACGACCAAGTTAGACCCTCAAGTCAGATTCTGCAAATACAGTCTAATGTACGACCAAGTTAGACCAGATGCGGCTCAAATACAGTCTAATGTACGACCAAGTTAGACCAGATACCGCTCAAATACCGTCTAATGTACGACCAAGTTAGACCAGATGCTGCTCGAATACAGTCTAATGTACGACCAAGTTAGACCAGATGCGGCTCAAATACAGTCTAATGTACGACCAAGTTAGACCAGATGCGGCTCAAATACAGTCTAATGTACGACCAAGTTAGACCAGATACCGCTCAAATACCGTCTAATGTACGACCAAGTTAGACCAGATGCTGCTCGAATACAGTCTAATGTACGACCAAGTTAGACCAGATGCTACTCGAATACAGTCTAATGTACGACCAAGTTAGACCTTCATCTCCTCAGATGCTACCTAGTGACAGGTACATTTCTGAATTGTAGTCTAGCATACGACTACCCCCTTTTATCATCAAATTCAGCCTAATGGACGACTCATTCGGCTCAGATACGGTTTAATGTACGACCCAGTTAGACCTTCATCTCCTCAGATGCTACCTAGTGTACGGTACAAGCTCTGAAGTGTAGTCTAGTGTACGACTACCCCCCTTTTATCATCAGATTCAGCCTAATGGACGGCTCATTCTGCTCAGATGCGGTTTAATGTACGACCCAGTTAGACCTTCATCTCCTCAGATGCTACCTAGTGTACGGTATATTTTTGAAGTGTAGTCTAGCATATGACTACCCCCTTTATCATCAGGTACAGCCTAACGGACGGCTCAGTCTACAACTCAGATACGATCTAGCATACGATCCATTCTGATCCTTCACCCCCAGTAACGGTACAGCCTAACGGACGGCTCGTTCCGCAACTCAGATACAATCTAGTGTACGATCCATTCTGATCCTTTATCCCCAGCAGTGTATGACTCATTCAGATTCTTGTCTCATCCTGATTCGGCATAGCATACGACTCCTCCAACAAAGTCCGATACGGTCTAGCATACGACCCATTCGGATCTTCATTCCTCAGATACTACCCAGCGTACGGTACATCCCGAGGTGTAGTCTAGCGTACGACTACTTTTCGTCAGATACAGCCTAACAGACGGCCCATTCTGCAACTCAGATACGATCTAGCGTATGATCCATTCTGATCTGTTATTCCCATCGGCGTATGACCCATCCTAACTCCCCAGTGAAGTCGACGGCCTAATGAATGACTCACTATACGGTCCAGAGTACGACCCAGTGACACCCATGACTTTAGATATCTTCTAACGTACGACGTACTCTGAAGCTCTCATCATCAAACTTCCTAGATGGCATCTTTAAGCCCATCTCCATCAAGATTAACTAATTGACAAGTGCAAATTTTTGGGGCGTTCTAAGTGTTCAATAATCTTCCACCTCCAGACCACGAATGGCGTACATACCATTCTGACTCTCTCGGTTCAAGAATATTGAACAGGGGCAGCTGTCATACCCCAAAATTTGCCCATTAATATTTCAAGACATTTGTCAAGGCACTCTGACTCATTTTTATGACACTGATCCCAAAGGAACGAAGGCCCAGCTCACGAATGGCCCAATCCAGAAAATGGCCCAAACTGGCCTGTTCGCTACGCGCTCGCTACACGCTCGCCTAGCGAACGTTCGCTACACGCTCGCCTAGCGAAGCAAACATTCGCTACCAGCTCGCCTAGCGAAGCTGACAGACAACAGAAAATTTCGGGCTTCGTTCTGAGCCCATTAGGTCATGAAAAAGCGCATTATAAATACCAGCACTTCAGTAATGAAAGGAGAACGAAAAAAGGAGGAAAGGAGAACCCTAGCAAGCAAACCCTAGCGCTCACATAAGGAAACCCTGAAGGAAAAACCGGCGGCGGCAAGGTCACTTCCGCTCAATTCGATCCGATCGGCCAATTCAAGGTTACAATTCGATTACAAACAGGTTGGCATTGCTATTACTACCCTATGTTCTTAATTTGCACATGGTATCATGATTGAATTTATGAAACTATCTTAAGTTTTACATATGAATTTAAGTATGCACGAACCGTTGAATGTCTAACCACATAATCTCTGTAATGAATGCTATAAAGTGTGAAGCTTGCTGCCATTATATCGTTATTAGAACCGGAATCCGCAGCCGCTCGCTAGCACATCGCTAAGCGAGCATGCAGCGAGTATTCGCTAAGCCTTCGCTAGGCGAGGCAGGCGCGAACCTGACAGTAGCCAACTTTTCTGTTCTGACTTTTCATTCATGTTTTATCATAGCCAGGCATTGTTTATTTGATCCTATTACTGTTGTGATTTCTTTTGCGGTGTAATCCTCGATTGCACCCTGATTTGGTATGCTAACCCGTTTGTTGAATTTTGCAAAGGTTCATATGTCCCAGAAAAAGACCGCCGTTAGGTCTTCCACTTTATTTGTGGGATACCCTTGTGGAGGCTCACCCTAAATTGCTTAATAAATTTTAATGTGTTAATTTTAATAATTAATTTTAATGTGTTAATTTTAATAATTAATTTTAATGTATTAATTTTAATGTATTATTTTTAATGTATTGATTTTCATAATCACCTAATTAACTTTAAAATGTGGCCCTTAAATATGTGATCTTGGACCTCTCTTGTGCCTTACGATATTACGGTATTACGGTCATGTCCCGCGAATGTAGGGATACACTTAGCAACGGCCCTTCGGTTAAATCATCATAAAATAAATCATGGTCCCTCGGATGTTGCCTTCGAAAATACGATTTTGTCCCTCGATGACCCTTCGGTGTAGCCTACGGTTAAATGATGATCGTCCATTCGAATGCTAAGGTATCCTTACAACTGTTGCCTTCAATGACCTATCGATGACCCTACGATGACCCTTTTACATCCAAAGGATAAAACTACTTACTTCTCAATAGTAAGGACAGTTTTACCCTCACAAGGATAGGAAATGCCCATAACGACCTTAGGAAGGTATAACTCTCAATTACTGGATCATAACCTAAAACATTTTCCACCCTCACACTTTGCAAGTCCTAGAAAATCACCACTTGGTATACATTCATACTAGAATCATTACCCAGTTATATTTTTCTAAACTGTTTTCCAAAATCAACGAGATAAATACTTTGTATACATTCATACGAGAATCATTACAAAGTTAAACTCTCTTTTCAAAACATTTTTAAACAATTCACCAACACTTTTCAGACAAAAATATAAGTGATCCAGCAATTAAGAGCCCATGGATAACCATGGATATAAAGGGTGCTAATACCTTCCCTTTGCATAATGTACCTCCCGAACCCAAAATCTATTGAGGTCTTTCCTGTTCTTTTCCTCCTTTCCTTATTGGATAAAAGAAAAGTCGGTGGCGACTCTTGCTATCCGCGACATTGCGATAAAAAGCAAAATACCCCAAGTCAGTTCACCGTATGACAACCATCCTCGAATCCGACCTTTCTTCGGGTTCAGGAAGAGTAAGACATTCTCAAAACAGTTGAACTAGCCAACACTGCACCCTCGCATTCAAAAACATGATGTCTAAGCTCTCTATAATTGGGGCATCCAAGAGAAGAAGACGCGTCTCCCCTGCTTGTTTTATTCCCAACCTGCAAATAGAAAACAAAACAAGCATCGATAGTGTTCTTACACACTGGTCGCATACTAGGGAACAAACATAATAAAACAACTTATCTGAACGGACCGACCTACTCTAATACCATTATGTAACACCCCAAACCTCGCATACAATTTTAACGCATAATTTAATTGAAAGTACTACTGCAAGGGTGTCACTCACATCAAAATTCAATCCTGCTTTGTAACATGGGTTACAAAATTTCGCATAAAACATGTCATCGCGTGTTCACCTTCTCTTAGGGTATCATTGCAACAGATTCATTATCAGTCAATTTAAACATTTAATAATCACCGTTCAGGAAATTAAATATCATAACTTCAACTTCATAACATCTTAACAATAGTTGTAATGATTAACTCATCACCATTTAAAACCCCATCAAACATAACTAGCAAATTTAACAAGACAAAAGGAATTAAAGCAAACATTCCCCAACCTGATGTTACATTGACCATAGCAAGGCCCTACTAAAATAACGACAACTAATAGGAAGTCAATCCAAGAGCTACCTTCTATATACTGCAACAAGCTACTCCTGAGTATCTGTATGATGCCCATGTAAAGGCAACATTCAAATAGAAGGGGTGAGAATATACTTCAATAATTAACTGTGAAAACCGGTGGAAGTAAATCATTGCATAACATCAACATACATAATGTTCAATCAATACCAACATACTAAGTATTCTCATCCAATAACACATCATTAACAATCAACATGATGCAACACTTATGCAATGTAGAATTCATTTCAATAATAAACGGTATAACATGAAGAATAGAGTACGACATCTATACCATCATGCACAACAAGATATGACATTCTCACACCCAATTCATCATCAACATCATACACAACAACATCTCGACTATCATCAATATCATACACAACCATATCTCAAATTATCATCAACATCATATGTAACATATCTCTATTATCATTAACATCATATGCAACACATCTCAATTATCATTAACATCATATGCAACACATCTCGATTATCATTAACATCATATGCAACACATCTCCATTATCATTAACATCATATGTAACACATCTCAATTATCATTAACATCGTATGCAACATATATCAATTATCATTAACATCATATGCAACACATCTAAATTATCATTAACATCATATGCAACACATCTCATCCAAAAATACATCGACAACCATCAACACAATAAAACACTTATGCAATGTACTCAACACCGACTTGACATGCATGTGGTACCAAATATGAACACTCAGGTTCATCTCACTCCATGATCCTCACCATAGGATTGACTCCCTCTTGGAACCGGAGCACACCAAAATCGTTATCATCACCATAGGTAACAGTTCACTAATTCCCCATAATAGGAATTAGTTACTCACACCCAATCCATCACAATGGGATTGAGGCTTACCAAAACTTGTTACCATCACCATAGGTAACGCTTCACTAACCCCCCATAATAGAAATTAGTTACTCGCACCCAATCCATCGCCATATGATTGAGGCTCACCAAAATTGGACCGAAGTTTGTACACCATGGTGCATGAATCTCAAATAACATGCATTACCACATCAAGGTTCACCACAAAGTACCCCCCCCCCCCCCACACACACACACACACATCTCATCATTCATGTATCACATTATTCTTCATGCATTCATCAATTCATGTCACAATGTCATTAACATCAACAATAGTAACAACTCATCACAAGTTATTTCATGGTATTCATTCATACCACTTTAGCCAAGAACAATAACAAATCATAACATTCATTATAAAGTTTCACTAATTACCAAACAAATAATCATAAACTTCTCTACAGTTGACAATTGACTATTATGAGGGTAACATGGCCTTAGGAAACTTATAAGCCTTTTGAAATACGTTAGAAAAAGTTTCGTGCTGAAAAAGCAAGTTTTTAAGCAAACAAGTAGTATATGTCTCGACACATATAATCCATAGGCCGACACATAGAAGAATTTGTTTTCCTATGTGTCTACATATACGACTTAAAGGCCGACACATGTGCTGCATTTTTAAAGCTTGTACGTTCTGACTCATGTGCCGCTTGCATGTGCCTACTCATGACCTTCATAGGTCGACACATGACATTTATATGTAGACTCATGACCTTTATAGGTCGACACATGACCTTCATAAGTTGACACATATTGTGAAAGTTTCTAAAAATCATCTATTTTACCATTTAAACACTCCCAAATGCACCAAAATCTCATACCATGAAAACCCACCAATTAAAACTTATTTTTATATGGTTATATCTTCCTAACTCATCATATTACTCATAGTTTTCAATAGTCACTGTCATGTTACAACACATCATCACACAACATCATCTTTAAATCATCAAGAACACAATCAAGGTTAAAAATCTCCAAAACATCAATAAATTGCATATCATGATCAACAACATCAAAATAGCATATTCACACATATATTACACAAATTTAACCCTAATTCATCATACAATCAAAAGTTATAACATAGCATCAAAATTTATATCTACAATACCCATTTCTAAGGAGGTTAAGGGTTCCTCCATCTACCCCTCGTATTATAACACCCATTACAGAAACACATCCCCCCTTACTTGTTTTCCATCCAAAAGCCCCTTTCCTCTTCCTCTCTGCCTCTTTTGATCCAACTCCCCAAAACACGTTCTGATTCTCTAGTTTCTCAAATCTCTATTTTGTTCCAAAACTTCTTTCCTTCCAAAATAAACTCTTCCTATTATGCCCTCCAACTTATCATTGTCTCCCTATTCTATCCTAAATAATTTCCTTATTCCCAACCTTACCCCTACTTCCTCTATACATCTAATTTCCTCATTATTTTGATTAATTCAAAAATAAGTATTATTCTAAAAATTCATTAAAATCTTAATAATTCTAAACACCAATGCCTAGCTCATACTCTATCCATACCCATATGTCAATGACACTTAGCACACAACTATATCATAAACAATTTAACATGCTAATCAATTCAAATAAAATCTTAAATAATTCAATTAAATCAAATAATTAAACTAAGGGTATTACACTTATCACTCCTCAAGTGCATATAACACAAAAACCACACAAATGGAAGACACTACAAAGAAAATAACCTAAGACACCTATTTTCTACAAAAATACTTGCACATAAGGGTCCCGTCGGGTGTGCCAATTTATTTATCAGTATTTTTGGTAAGAAATCACGAGTTTGAAAATTTGTGAGATTAAATAGAAAAATCTCCAAAGCAATTTTTACAAATGATTAGTGTAAACACACGTGCATGTGAATTGAATACAGTCGTCGCGTGAATGGTAACGACGTAGAAAAAGACTTTAAATGAAGTCAGATTGTGATAAATGATAAGGTAAAATGCAATAAATGACATTAAACAAAGCAAAAGTAACAATACATGTTCCGTTTAAGAAAACAAAATACTAATGAAAAAGACTGGACGCAAACGCACACATGTTTCTCGCTCGACTATTTCGCTCTTTGACCCAAGTACTCTAGTGGTATGGAGAGTATGTATGAAATTGTGCAACCTTTGATCCCATGTATGAGCCTGCTATTTATTCTATTTACAAAGTAACTGTCGATGACGATTATGACCACTAAGGAGCTCCTACTTTCACTCCATGTTCAATCTTCAAGTTCCCACTAGTGTGTTTATGTATTAACCACGACACTATCTTTTTTAACCCATGTTGAGTGATAACTGCTCATAACTTCCACATAATCGTCGATGGTGGCTGCTCTAACATGTTGTAGACACTGACTATCGAGGATTATGGACTTGTAAATTTACTAAGTCTTTCACCTTATGTGTCTCAGTTGACAGATCTTCTTGAAATAAAGGCCCCTGTCAATTTTTTTGAGATTCTGGACATGTTTCACAACACCTGAGTCTCAGGGATTTATCCCTGGGAGTCCTCCAAACCATATATCTATGTGTCGATATATAGGTCGATCCTTCGTCATTGGTATGTCGACGTTTCAACATTAGATCTCTTTAAGAAACTTCATTAATGCTTTCTCAAAGCGAATGTCTTTTCATTGGCATTCTTTGTTAAGTTTCCACTAGCAGAAAAATCCAAGTGTAACACTGTGAGTGCAACTTTCCGTTAGATGTATTTTGTATAATGTCAAAACTATGATACTTTAGCATTTATGTATATTGGATGGTATACTCTAAGTCTCAATGTGCATCTTAGCATTAGGAAGCATAAAAACATTTTGAAATGAGTTAGAAAAAGGCTTCATGTATGAAAAACAAGTTTTTATGAGAAAAACACTTTATGCACCGACACATTAGTTCTATAGGTCGATACATAGAAGAAACGTTTCCCTATGTATCGACACATAAGATTTTCAGGTCGGCTCATGTACTCAGTTTTTAAAGCATGTAGCCTCTGTTTGGTATGCTGCCTCTACAGGTCGAAACATGACCTTCACAAGTCGACACATGACCTATACAGGTCAACACATGTATCAAACAAGTAGGCACATTACTTACATAGGTCGACACATGCAACATATTTTTCCAAAAAATCATAACTTTTTCAAATCTTTTGCTTCCTTTTGCCTCCAAACATGCATGCATATAAATACTCCATACATGCATCATTTATAGTAAGGTTCTAGAGTATATATATATATATATATATATATATATATATATATATATATAATAATATATATATATTATATATATATATATATATAATATATATATAATATATATATATTATTTGAGTTGTAAATTATTGAATTCATCGATCGTGCGATCAATACATTTGAATAATACTTTTGATTACCTTTTGAAAAAGGGTTTACTGAGTTGATCACAATCCTTTAGATTGTGATTGAATTTTAAGATCAACAAAACCATATAAATTTCCAAACAAAATCGATTGCACACAAGATGTTCGATAATTTGTCTCAATAGATTTTTTTATGTGATTTATCATTGGAAATAGACTATACTTGATCAATTTGTGTTCATTATCATACGTTGATAGCATTAACGCATATCCAAGCTTTTCGATAGAGGTTCGATTAAACGGTTTGATTTGGGTTACTTCCGCTCGCCATAAACTTTTCAAAACAATGTTTTGTTAAATTTGTTAACTAATGATCTATTCACCCACTCTAGATCGAAGTCTATCGTCTAACAAACACATCCCAAGCCCAAATCCAAGTATATTTTCTCTAACATTTATTACTCCAAATTTTCTCAAAAAGCTTCATCCAACCAATGACACCTAAAAGAGCCGACAAAGGAAAGTAAGTGGTGGAATCCTCAAGACCTCACAAAAGGGAAAACACACGTTCGTCAAATCCTTTCAACATCATCTTCGAGGATGACTCGAAAGCATGAAGGTACTCAACACTCGTTAAGTAGAGGATCACTTCGTCGAAGTATATTTGTGAAACCATCCTTAGTACTCTTGGTTTGAATGAGATTGATAAGATGTTCCATTCGATCGGTCTATTAGAATTCATGAAAAGAGAGGCGCCCACCTTTGATCGTATTACTCTCAAGTTCCTAAGCACCTTAGATTTCAAGTTGCAAAGAAAATATATTGATGTAACGAGATGACCAAAAGTGACCATAAGGTCAACAAAAGGACTCTAATAACATAAGTTGCTCAGAAATATCACAGAAGGACTCCCAAACTCTTTTTTTTCAAAAATGCCTGAATTCAAAATCATTGTCAGAAAATTAGTCGACCACGTCCATCTATCGACACCAAAGTGTGGTGCGACACCTTGATTGTGAAAATTGCTTGATCGTGAAAATGCTTGATCAAGAAATCGCGCGGTCGCTGCCTTTCCGGCGTGGGCTAGCTGTTGTCGACCATCACAAACTACCTATGCCGTTCGACGCGACCCCTCACAGCGTTGCTTCGTCGCCGCTACTAGTGTGGTCGATTCCCCCTAAATCGATTTTCGACTTTTTCCCAAAAATCTGTTTTTTCAAAAATAAAATTTTCAATTTTTCAATTTCTGTTGAAAAACCTAATTTTTCATAAAATAAGTTAAAATTAAGGTTTTTCTGTATTTGCCAAAAAAAATCCAGAAAATCAATCGATTTAGAAAAAAATTAGGGAAACAAAGCAGGGTTATCAATTTCACGCATTTGGGAAATCAAACGACCCAAACGGAGTCATTCAAATTCCCAAGGCAAAATCCTAACTCAACAACAATCAACCATAAAAATAAAAGAATTCATACAATTAGATCATCATCAACACAAGTTATAAACCTACAAGCAATAACACTTATAGAGACCGTAGGGGATTTATCCCAAATTCCTTTTTAGGGTCTCAAAGCAATCATATACAAATAAGTTGCACCAATAAGGTTTAGCCCAATACTTAATTGTTCAATTCACACAGATCGTAAGAAAAGGGAAATTAAGGAGAAAACATATAACCCTAAGATGCTGATAGGAGGGTAAAAAACCCTTACTATCCTGCATGCCTAAATCACTCATAAATAGACAATTCCCCATTACCTTATTTTTCTAGCAAAAATGATGTTCCTAGCAACTGTTTGGATTGCTCTTCACAAACTTCACTCTCTTTCCAAAAATTGCGTTTGTTCTTCTGCCTCTTCTTTCACGTACTGTCAATTTTCTAAAACATAACTTCTCCCAGCATTTTAGAATTTATATGGGTTTTACTATATTTCAAAATTACACTTTTTACCCACTTACTCCCAATTTCACTCCTCGCACCTCATACTTTCCTCCATTCACACAAATGACCAAACTCTCCTATTTATTTATTTAAATTAATATTTAAATTAAATAAATATTTATTTCAAATAATAATTAAATCAGGATTTCTATATTTTCTACTATTTCTACTCATTACAAAATAATTAAATATGTCTAATTATATGCAATAATCCCAATAATATTATTTTATTTATCTGCCCTCAAATCTTATAACCCCGGTAACTAGTAAATTATCAAAATATCCATATGCTCTGAAAAACACCAAAATTCAAATATAATGAATAAATTACACTAGCAATTAAATAAATACTATATTTAAGAGTTGGGTGTTACAATACTCACTCAGGTAGACGAGTGTACATAAGTCGAGAGTACAATGTCATCACCTCCAAAGGTTGTGTCTCACAATGATCTTCATATAACATCTAGTTAATAACATCTATCGTTATGCAATGAAAAGCAACTGAAAACGACTTGGTTGCCTGGTTCCCTCTAAGCTGGATGGTCAAGCATGCACGTGAAAAGGGTCTTAGAGTAGTCATCCACATATGCCCACCTGACAAGACGTGGAAAGTACTGATGGATTCATGCCTGAAAATAGTTCATATGAAATATTAGTAAAAGAATAGGGTAGCATAAGTATTATGCCATTAATATCGATAAAGGTGCGAAACAATTATCGTAAATAGAAAGTTGTTTCTAGTCAATTGTTGAGTCTTCCACATACTACCCTTAACTAGTTTGGAGCAGAGGTACACCAAAATAAGAAACATTTAGTTATAATTGTGGATCCTCTCTATGTCAACAAAATACCTAAGATAGATAACTTCGATATAAATCACACTTTTGTCCATAAAATGAATGTCTCGACCAAAACTCAGAGATATAACCTCAATGCACATGCTCAGTGGTATGCAACCCGTGCATCATCACCTTCTGGCTCTACAGCTGCAACCAGATGATGCTCATACATATCAATAAAAAATGAAAACCTAGCATGGCACCCTCAAAGTTATCTAACTCTTATTGAGCTTTCCTTAGGAGTGCGCTCAAATATGTCACCATCATGTATAAATCCTCAAGTTTGGTGGTCCTAGAGTGGTTTAATATTTTTCCCTATATGAGAAGATAGAGGAGGCATGAGACATTATCAAGTATGATGGGCATCTCACCTATCAGAAAATGAAATGACGATTGTGTGTCATCTCTCAACAAAAGCAAGCAATAGGCCATGGTTAACACAACCATAGTCAGTCCTGCAATAAAAGGTGAGAGGTGGCCTTTTGGAAAACCCTATGGGGAATTTGCGCTAACAGTGGCTTCTGGGACAAGATGGGCTTCAACGATAGCAACAAACACGTGAATCTGGGAGGACGGTGTCAGAGACCCGTGAACCCTAAAGGCAATCCCTCACTAGCAAAAAAAGTCTCTCCAACAACAGGTTGAAAGTGTCTAACTTTCTCCTTGCAAACAAAGGTATGGGACACTCTACCATGTCTTAATCTTTTCTGGTTGTAAGCCATTTTATGTACAATTAAACAAGCACAACATGAAAATAGAAACAACATGCATAATCAAAAATCAGATAACAGAAAATCTGAATTTTAATCTGCAAATTAAGGGTCCAAACTCCATAATCTGGACTACATGTGAACCAGAATCAAAACAGAGCACAAACCTTATAAATTATATTCCTCGAAAGCACAATACAATACAGTCCAAGATGAACGCACCAATCATTTCTATTGCATTTAAGCATAAACTATCATACATATAGTCTTATTAGGGAACACATGAATGAGAAGTTAAAAAACAAAAAAAATGACCAACTCACCGATACAATGAATATGAGATTCAAATAATTGTAATGCAGTGGAATAGAACTTCAATGCAATGAATTAAAACTACGAAAAGGCTTGAAAATAAAGAAAAATTAGTATATAATTATTTATGAGTACTCTATCTTCATATTCTCTATATTACTTTTTTTTTTTAAATGGAAATGTGAAGAGAGAAAGAAAAATACAAATTAATTAAACAAAAGTTCGTATTCCAATTTATCGATTAAATTGAAATTTTAAAGTCCAAATTAGTTTAAAAATTACAGGATATGATTCAATTATAGATGCTAAAATTATTTAACACATTTTAAAAGATATTTTCAATCTCTACCATTTATTTGTGATTTAAATGTGTCCAAATTTCTATCTCAAACATTAAATATTATTTTTGAAATCTCCATAATACATGATTAATACAAGAGTTGCCTTCCATGCCCTAAATTTACTATGGTTCAATTTAGAGCCCACTTTATTATTGTACTTATTTTTTAAGGTGCAAATTTTGATATCATTTACTCCCATTTTCCTCCTTTCAAAGGAGACACAGACAGACATGAACACCCATACCCCTAAAAGGATATAAATTAATATGTGCTGTATAAGAATCATTCTGTAAGATAAACTAATTTATAATTCCATAATTTTTATTTTTAATTTAAAGTTTCTATATGCCAATCTTGGTGAGATGAAAAATAAAAAAATTAATAGCATAAGCCAATTTTGATGAATGGGTATGAACACATTTCCTATACCATGCTATGTGGAAATCAAAGAAATTAATTGAGCAGCTGATGAATTAATTGATCACTATAGCTGCGTCATCAATCAGCATAGGCTTTCGACACGTTAAATTAATTTAATTTAAATGTTTTGTTTGTTTGTCAAGAAAAAGACTAACACTTATATAAAACTCATTAATTCATTCTTTTTTAAATGACTCTTGAGTTGGAATTCACCATACTGTATATATCATATTATAAGACTATAAAGTAAACCATTCATTCCTTTATAAAAAAGAAGAAGTAAATAATTCCTTTATTAATAATATATATATATATATATATATATATATATATATATATATATATAATAGATATATATATATATATATATATATATATATATATATATATATATATATATATATATATATAAAATAAAGTTGTTACAAATATAAAAAATTATTTTATAAATAAATATTATTGTCAAAAATTAAACTTATATCGACGGATTAAATATATTAAGTAAACTAATATTTACACTACATATTTCAAAATATAAAACATTAAATATATTAAGAATGTGAATGTGAGAATGAGGATTCAAATCAAGTTTATCACATATGGATCGTAACACGGTAAACATAATTTTTTGAAATAAATTAAATATTAAAAATGATAAATTTTATTAAACGTATAAATATTTTTTATTTTGTATAAAAAATCAAAACCAATAAATAATAAATTATTATAATATGTTATACTAATAAAAACTAAAATATGGTATGTGCCAATTTTATTAAATATATCCTAATACCTTTTACTATTTATTTCTCTTTTTTTGATATTTTAATTTTTTTATATCAATTTTGTAACTTTTATTGGAAAAGGCTAAGAAATGGTCAAAGAGTATTTATAAGAAATCAAAAAGAAATTATTTTGGAAATAGTGGATTCACCGTCTTAAAGTCTTAAAAGTTAGTAGTTTTTTTTCTTCATATATATCAATTTATTTGTTATTTGTTATTTTTTTGACTGAACACCTGTGAACTAGCAATGACACATGTAAAAGAACATCTTTCTAACATTTAAGACCCATAACATCTAATACTACAATTTAACTTTTATATTATTTTTTCTCTCTCTCCTTAAATAAAATCAACATTTGTTGAAAGTAAGGTTTGACGTACGTTGATTTTTTTTAATGCAAGTGCTCTATATATGTTGTAGAAATGAAGTGTTATATAGAACCAGATAGAACGTTACAATGAAAGAAGATCTGGTTGAGTGTTCTAAGGGCTTAAACATACCTTTAACACCGGTTCGTTTTCTAGAAAGAGCAGCGACCTTGTATGGTGACAAAGTTTCCATCATCTACAATGATCATGTCAGATTTTCATGGAGACAAACCTATGAAAGATGTGTTAAACTTGCTTCTGCTTTGGTCAACTTGGGAATTTCTCAGGGTGATATCGTAAGTTGTTGATTTCTCTTTCAATTAATTAATCTGTTTAACATTTTTCATAACCAAATATAATGCGTCAATCAATTATATATATATATATATATATATATATATATTATATATAATATATATATATATATAATCATATCTTATAATGTTTAATATTTATTATTTTGATCTGATTTATAAAATAAAAAAATATTATATTTATTAAAAATAACTAAATATATTTAACTTATTTCATATAAGAGATAACACAATTATGAATATATTTGTCATCCATTAATAAAATTATATAATTAATACGGAAATAATTTTAAAATAAAGACATTAAATATAAATAATATTTTATTATATTTAAGTCCAAAAAATTTATATGACTTTTATAAATAGGATCGGATGGACTTTCTTTCATTTCCGAAACATATTGAAGACTTAAAATCCAACATTTGAAAAATCAATTTATTTAAACTTTCAATAAATAATTGATTAAAACTTAGATAATAGAATATATTTTACTTTTTATTTATATTTAAGACCGAATGAAATATTTCAAAAGAGAAAAAGATTTTAAATTTATTTCTAAGTGAGTGTTAACTTAACATGAAAATTAGGTTGTCTTTAGAAAATTATGAATAACTGGTCAACAACTAATTAAAATCAACCACTTATAATCCACTTATCATGTCAAATATATTTTTCCTTAAAAAAAGTCATTGAAATACACAATTGATTTTAATTGGTTGTAAGACAACTTCCCTACAGTTTTATAAAATCAACCTAAATTTTTCAGGAAAATATATACATTCAGGTGTAAAACCATACCATATAAATCAACCCAATCAATTGTCATGCAGAAATCATGTTTAGCTATATTTTCCTCTTTGACTAATATTTAGCCATGTGAGTATAAGTTATTTTCAAAATAACAGTAATTATTATTCAGAAAAACACTTAGATGAGGTGGTAAAAGATTTTTTTCAACTTAACCAAAAAAATCTAGATTTGAACTCAGTTCTAATTAAGCAAAAGTGTTAAAAAGATATGTAAAAATAAAAACTTTGTCGTTGATGTAATTTTCTTTAATTTAAGAGATTAATTTATGCGATTATGCATACTGAAAATATCCAATATCTATAAAAAAAAATTTGTATAAACGTGTAGTGGTGGAAAATGGGAAAATAGATGGATACCGTGTTCAACACTAAGTTAGCATCATTGACATTCCATACCAAAATTTACGTCAATAAGATAAAACAAGTTATTGAAAATGGAAACTCCATAGTTTTTCAAATACTCTATTTTAAGCCATTTGAATGTTTATGTTTATGATCATTAAATTTAAAAAAATAATAATAATAAAATGCATATTTTATCATCTTATATTTATAAACAGGTAGCAACTTTGGCACCAAATATTCCAGAACAGTATGAGCTTCATTTTGGTGTACCAATGGCAGGTGCTATTATTTCTGCACTCAACCCAAAACTTGATGCAACAACATTAGCAATAGTATTAGAACAATTAGAGCATTGCAAAATCATATTTGTGGATTATGAGTTTATTGACTTTGCCCTCAATGCAACAAAACTAATCTCCCAAAAAAAATTAAAGCCACCTCTTATTGTGCTAATCCAAGATTATGACAAATTAGTGAAAGATTTACCACAAGGTACATTAATCTATGATGATGTTCTTGAAAAGGGTCAATCAGATTTTAACATTTTAATGCCTAGCAATGAGTGTGAACCTATATCAGTGAATTTCACATCAGGCTCAACGGGAATTCCAAAAGGAGTTGTTTATAGTCATAGAAGTGTTTATTTGAATTCGCTCGCGACAATAACTCGTTTCGATGTGAAAACTATGCCGGTTTTTCTATGGACAGTTGACATGTTTAGATGCAATGGATGGTGTTTCATTTGGTTAATGCCTCTTCTTGGTGGAACAAATATTTGTGTTAGAGATAATTTTTCGGCGAAAAATATTTTTGATGCAATTTATTTTCATAAGGTGACACATTTTTGTGGTGCACCTATTCTTTTGGAAATTATTGCAAATTGTGATGTTGTTAAGCCTTTTTCGCATAAGGTTAGCGTCACGGTTGCTGGTATATTACCGTCGTTCGAAATTCTTAACAGAGCGGCGGAGATTGGATTTGATGTGAATATCGGTTATGGTATGACTGAAGTATTAGGCCCGGTTATTGTGAGGAAGTGGAGAAAGAATTTTGATGATGATGTTACAAAGTTTAACTATGTTGAAGAAGGTGTTATAGATTTTATGATGGTAGAGGTTGATGTGAAAGAGCCTAATACAATGAAGAGTGTTCCTAGTGATGGAAAAACTATTGGTGAGATTATGTTTAAAGGGAATACTTTGATGTTAGGGTATCTCAAGAGTTCAAAAGTGAGTGATGAAGCTTTTAGAGATGGTTGGTATAGGACTAGGGACCTTGGTGTTAGGTTACCTAATGGTTCTTTTATTTTGAAGGATAGAGCAAAAGATGGTATTTATTGTAAGGGTGAGTTTGTGAGTTCATTAGAGGTTGAAGGTGTGTTGATGAACCATCCAAAGGTTCTGAAAGTGGCTGTTGTTGGGGGGTTTGGTGAGGGTTTGGTGGAGTCACCTTGTGCAATTGTGAAATTGAAGGAGGGTTGTAGTGCTAATGTTGAAGATATTATCAAGTTTTGTGAAGATCATTTGGATGCTCATATGGTTCCTAAGAGTGTGGTGTTTGGTGATTTGCCTCTTAATTCAACTGGGAAGGTGCAAAAGTTTGTTATTAGAGAAAAGATTAAAAGTAATGGGTGGTGTGACTCAATTAATTAGGGTGTGACTCAATTAATCTCACAGTGAAGTGCAAAATTCTCCTTCAAGTTCAAATTATCTCTTTCATGCTGTTTAAAAAATAAAAGTTGGTATGGTGCCAAACAAGCCTGTAATAATGTTAAATAAATCTAGTTGATGTTTTATTCTAGAGCCTTTGATGTCATTATTTCTTAAATGGCATGTACAATCTATGTATTATGAGTTGTGTTGAATGTTAGAATTAATTTGGCTTGTGTTTCTCTAAGAAAAGTTTGGGAGTGTGCAAAAATGTTTGATTCTAATGCAAGGAAACATAGTTACAAGGTTGCATCCAAAGCTTGTAACTGATTCTAACTATATCATGTTACGATTTTACCATGGCAAATATTTAAGGTATGACACAATTTAATTTCTCCAAACCGTGGATAGAGCTTGTAACTGATTGTAACTGATTCTAACTACTGAGTTCTAATAGAAGCAGGGGGTGTTTCTGCTAATTAGAAAATGGCAAAATGCAATCCTCTTCATAAGAGAATTTTAAAGGGGAACATTTTTTCAGATTCTATTTTACTAATTGTCACTTTCAATAATAATTCAAGCAATAAAATCTAAAGTCATTATCATCTGATGACCCACAAAAACACATGTGCCTGAATATTGCATGTCTGTATCAACTATCATTACAAAATCTCATCATTCATCAAACACCTGTTACATGAGAATTTAACTTGATCCCAACTAAAAAGGAATGTGTGGCCCTGTGATACACAAGCCATTATTTGACCTAACAAAGATAACAATGTAACATTGATATATGGGACAGGGAGAGGAGTGCTCACCATTGACAAGTAGGACCATCAGTTTTTTTACAACCTCTTCAAAATAGGTGAGAAACCCCCATAGACTACATTATTGAGGCAATAAACTCGGTTTTTACATAAAGTAATAGAGACAACTCTTGGCAAAACAGACTGCTCTTTTCAAAATTCTCATCACATCAATTTATGAATTGAATAAACATTAATCATGGCCGAAAATTGGCAATTCACCTTCAAAGGGTGCAAAAAAATTATGAACAATTGGCGAAGAACTTGCATCGCTAACTTCATATGGTAAATGTGCAAGTAAATATGAATATGTAATTAATTTAATGCATCTATCACTGCATCAACAATCTCTTGGGTGGTGCTTGTCCCTCCAAGGTCCTTGGTCCGGTGTTTGCCCTCTAGAATGACTCGCTTCACAGCAGTTTCCAATTGGTCAGCAAATGCAGGAAACCGAAGATGCCTAAGCATCATTGCCGATGAAAGGAGGAGTGCCACAGGGTTGGCTTTCTTTTGTTGTACTACTTTTTCTTTACCAACATTTCCTGCTGAAGCACCTTGTTCAAATATTGCGTGGTCAGCACCAACATTACCTGCAAAGACATTTCATCCATGATTTGAGATATTCAAGCTTAAGGATAAAGTGCATTTTTAATCAATAATCACTTCTATTTAAACACCCTTCCACAAATTCAACCCCCGGGTTCAACACAAGACCAAACAAAGGCCCTATCTGATATTTTCGTTAAAACCCTCCATCCTGCCAACAACACTGCCACCTCTTGAAGTTCCAACACATCTCCCTTTACTAGATTTGACTCTTCTTAAGTGAATTTTCTTTCTAGAGAGTACAACATGACCTCAACCATTGATTAGAAAATAAGTTGTTGGTTCATGATTTACTATACATGCATAAAATATTGAATCTTGATTTTCATTAACTGTTGAAATATCTTACTTTATAGTCTAAAGTGACTTTTTCCCTAGAAGAGTAAAATGTCAATTTACCGACTACTCTGCTCTTACTTACATTGTCATTACCATTTGACAACTTCATTACCCCACAATTACTGCTGTTGCCTCCATACTGCAACCTGTTGAGGAAGATAAATGAATTTCCAGTTTGATTTCTGTACCACCTATATTTTCTTTTCAGTGAATATACAATCTCTAATTTAGTCAATCACTATATTTTGGAAGAGTTTTCGTTTCAACGAACTAGTCTAATATGATTAATACACTCTAAATATAGACTCAACAGTTCTGAGCAGTAGTCACCCTCACACATTTCACAACAGCAATGCCAATGACTATATGGAAGCAAAGTACTGCTCGATAAGAAAAATGGCACAACATTATCAAATGAGAGCTCTAGAGTTTCAAGACATCAGTGATAGTTATGCATACCTCCCGGCATGACACCAGTTCCACCAGCAATGCCTGCCGCGGTATTTGCAACAAGATTTCCATAAAGATTGGGGGTTACCTGTAAGTGGAAATAGTGTTCGTTACCTTCGATACATCTCTTTGAATTTAAAACCAAAAGCAAATTGACTGGGAAAGAAACGAGTAACTTGCAAGAAAGAAATATCATATTAATCAGCAATTTCCTTCAAAGTTTCTTACTTTCATAGTGGCATCAATAGAAAAAGGCAGAATATGTGTCGCTTTAGTATTCATTATTGTGAATCCATTAGTTACACTTCCCCGAGGGATAATGAGATGGCTAGTACTATTATGTATATATTTCTTTCCAACTAGCACAATATGGCTATTTCAAACCCTCCTCCAAGGCCATGTCCTACTAAAATGCGGATAATTTCTTTCGGCTCAATATTTTTATTTTTATTTTCTGCGGAGGTTTGTTGTATATATATTGGATATCCAAGGTTAAAATGAAAAAATTATTATGCTGAAAATAATTGCAGGTTAGTAGGGCTTTTTGTTCTATGATTTCACTAAGAATAGACTTCATCTGATATTACAGCTAAAACAACAATTGCTTGACATTTTTGCCCTTAAAACTTTCAAGATATTTTAACATTTTAAATTGTTCCAGAAACTACTTAAGTGATAGACTGTTTTGTCTTGGTTTGACTCTAATAATCTCTTTCCCTAAAGCAACTACAGAGAGAGCATTTTAATAATCTCTTTCCTTTAGTATATGTTTGCTTCTATCCCCAGAGAAAAAGAAATAGCTAGCTCCACTCTTATTAATATGTTTTAAAATGACATCTTTTGATTGAACCCACATTTGAAAATCTTGTAGAAAACAATACTAAAAAGAATATCTTATCTTTGGTTATTCTACTCATTTATCCAATGATTTCCATGGCAATTTTTATCAAATTAAGCAAAAGGAAAAACCCATGTCACCATGGCACTAACTCCCCAAATAAATAAAAGAAACTACGAATAGACAAATGGGCCACAGTTTAATTAAAGAGTTTCTTATATTATATCACCAATAAACTAATAGCACTATGTTATTTAAACATGCGCTGGACTCATAAACATAGCAACCAAAAGTTGATAAATAATTGGGATTCAAGGCTAAAAATATACATACCATTACATCAAACTGCTCAGGCTTTGAAACAAGCTGCATGCAACAGTTATCTACAATAATTTCATTATACTTGATTCCAGGATACTTTGTGGCAACCTCTCGACAAGATTCCAAGAATAAACCATCTGCGAGTTTCATAATGTTTGCTTTGTGCACAGCAGTCACCTTCTTTCTGTTATTTAGATAAGCATACTCGAAAGCATATTTAGCAATGCGCTCTGAACAGAACTTTGTTATTACCTAGCAAAGTTTTAGCATGAGGTGCAAACAAAAACTCACAAATCACAATGTCAAGGTGCTAACATTATGAAATACATACCATTCAAAGAATACAAGAAAATTCTATTGATTACAAAGGAACATAACTTCTCCATCAAAAGGATAACCTTTAGAAAATGGGAAATATTTTAAGCATGATTACAATTAACAACCTTTAAAGGACATCAATAGTGGGGCAGCAAGTACACAATGCATACAAAAGAAATATATATAATTTTTTAAATATTTTTAATTAATTTAACTACTATGCACTACTACTTTTCTATTAGTTAGCATTTCCAACAAGTGTACTGCGGATGAATTGGCAACTTCTATAAATATGAATGTATTATATTAAAATATTACCAGTTTCTAAAGACTTTAAAGCAAACGCCAAATATGCTAAACTTACAACCCGGACCCTTTCAAAACCAAGTGATCAACTCTCCAAAACCTCCTAACTAATTTATAGATAAGAAGTTGACAATGGAGTTTTCGATGCAAAACACGTCTAAAAATTTGTCACATCCTAAGTAAATTCTGAGTTATCTACTCTGCATAAATTACAAGTAAATCATCAAGAATCTTCACGATAAACCCCAAGCAAATTATTTCTCACTGCTTTCCAGTTCATCTAAAATCCAGAAATGCTTTTTTTGTGTGAGTTGAATAGATCAACTATTTCAAGTCAATCCTTACAAACTAGTAGTAAATACTCAATTCAGCAACGCAACCTAGTCACAGACCAATTCAAATTTCAAACCTAGTCAATGCCCGAGTACTCAAAAACCATAAACTCTACAAATTACTAACACACAACACACAATGGAATGTTTTTGTAATAATTTTAATACATTCAAAGATTACAGTGACAAACAACACCAAACACATTCAGGATCAAAATAACAATTTTCTCACAAATAAATGTGAGGGAAAAATACCTTGAGGCTTTCAACAACACCAGGAACAACCTCATGTTCAAGGCCAGCATATTCACCCTCTGTATTCTCCCTGATAACAACAATATCAACATTATCATGACGCGTAGTTAACCCAGGTAGATTGAAACAGTTAACAAGCGAAGCATAAAGATCAAGCTCCTTCCTCAACTGCACATTAAGCGAACTAACTCCACCTCCCACAGGAGTCGCAAGTCCACCTTTCAAACAAACCTTATTCTTCTTAATCGATTCCAACACTTCAGCTGGCACCGCTTTCATGTCACCGCGCACTTCGAACTTCTCGAAGTACACCGGCGCATGCATGGCCTCCATTACTTGCCCCACCGCGCCGGTTACGAGTGGTCCGATTCCATCGCCGGGGATGAGTGTTACGCCGCGAGGTGTGCCGTCTCCGGGTCGGGGCATGTAGGTGACGGAACGGGTTGGGTTGAGGTGGTGGCGAGAGGCGTGGAGTTGTTTGAGAAGGTGCGGTGCGGATTTTCTCGTCGCCATTGGTAGTGGCGTGCTAGGGTTTTGAAAATTTGAGTGTGTTTTGATGGTGTTGAATTTTATGTAGCTTTAAGTATAAGAGTCGAATGAGGTTCGAGAAGCCATGGAAAGTATAGAAAAGAAGAATAAAGTTACGACGTTTTTGAACCATTTAAGGAAAGAGTTATTAGTTCTTATCTTTTTAATATAACTTTCTTAAATAAAAACAAAGTGAAAACATTTTTTTTTTGACACAAAATGATAACATTATTTTGTCCGTATATAAAATTAATAATTTGATTTTTCATTTCATAAAAAAAAATTGCGCTTTATTATTCTACAAATAATTTCTCTACTGAATTTTAAAATAAAATTTGGTATATCATGAAATGTAAGAAACTTTTAATGATGGTATTTTTTTAATTTTAAGACCTTAAAATAGATGAAACACTCAAAAAGGATTTAGATATTAAGTTAAATCATCCTCGAAGTGAAAGAAATTGTTAGAGTTGAATTAAATAATATTTTTATTGATATTTTTTTAAGTTGTTGATTCATAAATATTAACAATTTATATACATTAATGCATAATCTAGATATAACAATTTATTTGCATTTAAGGTGACTACTTTGTACATCCCATGGGTTGCTAACGCACCTTAATGAAAACAAAAAATGCTCATGAATTTTGGATATATATGTTCGGATACACTCATAATACACACACTTCAGTCTTTTATTTTGTTCAAAATTATTCTAGAGGTGCATCTCTGTAATCATGTTAGGGTGATTCTGTAAGTACATTTTCATAATAACCCTGATGTCAAATGAGTGAGTTTTACGGAGATGCATATTTAGAATAGGTCATGTTTTGTCAAACAAGAAATAATTGTAGAAAATTTAGAAGAACAACATCAATTAACATCAAGATACTTAACAATACAAAGATAATCGTTAACATAAATTTAACATTACATTTCATTACGAATAGATGGTTATGGACGTTTCAATATCTTTAGAATATCTTCGGTCGATCTTGCAATCATCACATTCACTTCAATCAGACTCTTTATTTCGTAACGGTAAAACGTACTCCACATAAACCTTAAATATTCATTTGTATTCAACTCAAACTTGTTAAATTGAATCTTCCTTTCATCACCAATCAAAGGTGAACTATGCCCGAGCTTGACAACTTTTCAATTCTTTGGATATCACATGATATTATTCAATTTAGATTTCAGATCAACCAAAAATGTGTCCTCAATGATCCTAAATTGAAGTTTGACTTTGCACCATTAAAATACTCAAATGCAATATGTATTCATTTTGGTGTGGTGTTGTAAATAATGTGAGATGAGATACCCCATATTTATACAAGTTTTAGATCATTATAGACATTAGAAACCTTATCCTAACTCAAAGGAGATTTCGGATATGCATTTCCAAACTCACCTTTTTTTTCAAAATAAGGGTTTCCACGGAGATGTATTTTTTAATTACCCCTTGATTCGTAGTTCTTGCAATTAAAATGGGGTTAGTCTATAAGTTCATCTCTAGAAGTTCGCCACATACCCATCATTCATACAAAACCAGTTATATGCAGAGACAAAGTTGTTAATTGTTTGAAACGAAAAAAAAATCTAAAACGGACTCTCAATTGTTATACAATTAATGTTGAATATATATGTATATATATATATATATATATATAGATATATATATATATATATATATATATATATATATATATATATATATATATATATATATATATATATATATATATATATATATATATATATATATATATATATATATATCAGATTGTATCCAGATTACATTGTTGACAATAATACATAAAAAAAAGAGCCCCACATAAATATATAGTTAGATAATAACTAAAGAGAATCAAAATATGTGTCACCGCCTAGATCGATTTGTATGAGTGGTGTTGCCTTTGACTTTTCCTTATTTGATTCTCTTTCAATCTCACTCAACTTGACAAACCCTCCAATCCTTTTTAGATAGTACTCCAACCAAGTTTCATCCTCTTTTGTGGAATGTGTCATCCATTTTTATGATGTCTTTGGTATACGACACTCGGTTTCAAATAAACTTGTATAAAATGTAGTGATTTCGAAATCCACCTAATACACATGAGGCGGCCAAATAGATTTTGAGGTGGGCTACTC
Organism: Lathyrus oleraceus; assembly: GCF_024323335.1. Classification (NCBI taxonomy): domain Eukaryota; kingdom Viridiplantae; phylum Streptophyta; class Magnoliopsida; order Fabales; family Fabaceae; genus Lathyrus; species Lathyrus oleraceus. Next base: position 435,767,178 of record NC_066580.1, on the reverse strand, counting down.
CGAAGTGAAAAAAATGTTTTCAAGAAACCATATATTGTTAGATCAATATCCACTATATTATATGTGTTTTCTATAAGATAACACATTTCAGGGAAGCGCGTCCATTTTTCCACTAGTGTTGGATCGCAGACACAAGGAATAAGAGAATCGTGAATCGCGTCGAAATGTTCTTTTTCCTGTGTAGTGATATGTATGATTCCTTATGTGTCTTCAACTCTTTGAGAAGTTGTCAGCGGATAAGTGTGTGATTCTCCTTTCCTTTACTGAGAAAAACTGAAACAACTTGATAATCGTAGTTATCGTCACCCTTAACATCTACAATCCACTCAATGTATTTGTGCATAAAAGTGACATATCTTTAATATGGATAATTCTTGATAATGATGGTGAGGGAGATGGTTTGGTAATGAGAGCACCCTTGAAAACACTTTTTTTTTAGATTTAGGAGTTAGAGAATTTAGAAAATGTGAGTCAACGAGTTCAAAGTAGGAAAGAGATTGATTCATAGAATTGTTACTCTATGTCGGTGTGACCTTTTTAGGGGCACCCTTTGTTTTAATAGGTTCCAAGGGTGGTTTCAAATATGTGGTTGATGGATAAGCAATATTCCTCAATTGTTATTTGATGTGCAAGTTCATGTTGTCATCAACTTCCATGAATCTCTCTTGGATCACTTTCCATTTAGTCATGATAGATATATCTGGTTTCCTCATTCATCACACCACCATCATCAAGCCATAGCCTTTTCTAATGAGTGTAAATCTCATTCATATGTATCGGTCTAGCAAGATACATTTTCTTTGCAATTAAACAAACACATGAAAGATCTTATATCTTCCTAAGTGTACAACCACTCTTAGAACTATCTGACCATGTTTTCTCTGTTCCCCTGGCTTCATGATAAATAACATTCAATCATGCCTAAGATATGTTTTAAACCAACTGTGAATAAAGAATGTTGTCTTTGAACCAGTGTTCTAATACAATAATGCTTTGACAAAAATATGTATGTATCTCATTATGTTTATTTTTGATCATTTGGTTCACATAGTCTGAACCTCTACAAAAATCACTTTTATTATTTCTCAACCAATTATTTAGTGTAACATGTGAATATTCAACTATGTTAGTTATTATATTAGCAAAGTGTTTAACTTGATCGGTCAAAGCACATACAATTTTCTCCTTCTCCAGGATCATACTCTTAAGATATTTCAGGAAATCTAGATATATCTCACACACACCCTCCTGAAATGTATTATAGATTTCGCATATAACTCTTTCATGGAAGAATTTATTATATCATTCCAAGCATCCCTTATATTTTCCAATACCACACCATCTTTGACCATTTTCCCATCTTCACCCTTGATTTGATTGGTCCAAGTCGTAAGTTTAAGTATGCTTCTCACATTTTTGGTTAAGTGATACCTACAAAGTAATGCATAGGATGTAGGAAACACCTTTGTAACCGAAATCATCAATGCGGTGTCGTGATTGGTTACAATGACCTTTGGCATATTTTCTTAGTCAATCAACATAGTCTTGCACACTTTTAAAGCCCATGTAACATTGTCCTCTTTTTCGCTTTCCAAAAATGCAAAATCCACTAAAAAATCATCTTCGTCGAAGTAACACCAACAATTTCCATCAGTGGAACCCTATACTTGTTGGTCTTGTATGTTGAATCAATTATGAGCATAGTGAGAAATGCGTTGAAAAAATTAATAGAATCACGACAAGTCGAAGATATATCCCGAACAGTGGCTCCATCCTCATAAACTTTGTACCTAGAAACATAGTGATCATTATCCAGAAGCTTCAATAGTTGTTGTATTTAAATTTTTGGTCATCTTATTTCCTTGTTATTTATGGCACAAACATTGTATATTTACTTGGTATTTGAGACATTTTGAGGTATTTTCTGTTTCAAAATTGCAAGTATATTTTTGGGCGGCACCATATTCAATGTCATGTTAGAAACAAGTTCTTTCTCCTCAAGATTAATGCTACATACAATTGGATGATCGAATAACTTGTGACACAAGTCATGATTATGTATACCAAAAACCATATTAAATTTCCACGTACTATTAGCCTCAATGTATCCTCACATCTTAAAAGTACAGTCACACTTTCTCATTTTGGTGTCATCTTGTTTCAAATTCTGAATAGGTTGTTGGGACTTGCCACTTATTTCACATCTCATTGTTACAAATACTTGTCTTCTATCAAAACCATTATTAGATTGTTCGATTACAACGATGAACCCTAGTTTGGCGGCCTCCGTGCAGATCTATTAGATCATATGTTCACAAACAACAAACTCCTATTTACTTGTAAATTATTCGCGAACCTATACCTCGACATCAACCAGATTAACATCTACCTTGACATTAATCAGTTTAACATCATCTTCGACATCATCAAGTTTAACATCATCCTCAATTTCACACGGGTTTACATCCATAGACACAACAACTTTAGGGAAAGTATCAATGTGCACCATATCTACAACCAATCATAACAAAAAAAGATTTAATATTCAAATTCAACTTTAGAACAATCCATAAGTGCATATTTGGAACACGTGCAACCTAATCCGAAAGTGCATCTCTGGACTCAACGCTTTTTTTTTTTATTAAAAAAAATCTTTAAACTAGCAATGGGGAAAGAAATACATGCACGTTACCTTAAATTGCAACTTCTTTTTCTCTTTTTGATGTGATAAAACACAAGAATGGTGTTTTGGAGTGCAAAAGTTGATTTAGAATGGATGGATGTTTTTAAGGGTTTTGAGAGAAAAATGTATTTTGCCTACGAGGAAGATGAACATGCAAGGTGATATTTTATTAAATTTTCCGCTTGACAAATCCAGATATGCATTTTCTGATTTGTCACTAAGTTATGAAATAATCAAGCTTAGTGAATAAATACTCCTTCAGGAGTAAATACGAAAATACATTTATGGATTAACCCTTTTACTGAAATGGAGATGCATATTTGGACTATATTTTGGCAAAAAAAAAGGTGTCTCATTCGCAACGTCTTTTTTGTGTGTGTGTGCGCGCGCATTTGGTGTCTAAAAGTGCACTTATGGAATTTAGGATAGGTTAATTCGGGTTTCTAAAGGGTGATCCTTCACCCTATGGGTGGGAAAATTAACCCCTAATTTTAATTGAAGTAAAATATACACACACAAAATTCTTCAATCCATACTAAATTATTTGTTTGGTGTGCTTGATGGGCTAACTTATGAAATAATTTATTATTGGCCCTATGAATAAAAACCATTTTACGATTCCTAAATCTATTTGTGACATTTGATGTTGACGAAAGTGTGATGATGAAGAATCATGGAGTGAAGAGCGATAGGAGAAAGCGATCAAAATGTGAACAGGTGAAGTCACGTTTCCGTTTCTGAACTGCAATCGTTTCCCCCGTTCTTCTTCTACTTCTCTTTTTCTTCTTTCTGTTACGTGGGGTTGTTATGGATAATAGAGGTTGTTCTGTTAGGTTCTGAAGTGAGGTTTTTCTTTGTGATTGTGAGGTTGAGGGTGAACGGTGTTTGAAGGTTGTTGAAGGTTGTTCTTAGAAGAAGTTGGTTCTGAAGAGGGTTGTGAAGGGTGGTCTGAAGATGGAGTTGTGAATTTATCAACTCCCAATTTTGAGTAAGTTTGGTTAGTTTTATGGAGGAGATTCTTGGAAGGTTATGGAAGGTTCGTTTTGAAGTGTAGTGTGAAGGTTCTTTAAGTGGAAGTTGGTTCTTAAGTTCTGTTAAGAGTTTTTTGGAAGATGCCTGAAATTTGGTTATTCGGTTAGAGGTTGGTTGTGAGGGAGCTGTTAAAGGTTTGTTCAATGAAAAGAATGGAGAGCTTCCAATTCTGTTATTGCCTTTTGTTATATGATTGAAGACTTTTGGTTCTGTGGAGATGGAGGGTGAAGAAATTGGTTTAGAATCGGTTATGACAGTTAGGTAAATCGGTTAGAATTCTATTTTGGATTCTGAACTGAATTCTGTTAGGAGGTTATGGTTCTGTTTTCGTTGGTGTTTGGAAGTGGTTCGAAATTGGTTGCAAAACGATTTTAGCAGTTAGTCGATTTCGGTTGGGGGGTTTTGAAGTTAGTTGCAACTTTTTGGATGCGATTAGTTTCTGTTCTGAAGTGGTTTTAAGAGGGATGTGAGGTTTGTTAAGGGATGTTAGAGGAGGGTTTAGAATATGAGGGTTGAAGAGTTATGTTATGCCTTCAATTTCTGTTTTGATTTTCCTCATCCTAATGCTAAATTCGTCAGGTTTTGTTGAATTGAACTTTGCATATGTTAGTCTTGTGAATGCCGTGACGTGTTGGTTTTGTTGTGCGTGATAAGTTGTGGTTTAGTTGAATTAATGCCATGGTTTATTGTTTTGGTTTCTTTTTGCAGCTTGGTTCGGTTTGTGATGGAGGTTGAAGAATTGGTTCAACGGGTCGGAGTGAAGCTGCAGTTTGGTTGATAGAGATTGGGAGCTCTTAACGGATTTCTATTAGCATCTCCTTTCCAAATTCCATTTTCAGGTTTGAACGGGAGATTGCCGGAGGGAGGTCAGAAGCGGTTGGAAGCTGTTATAGACTTATCGAGAAGTTTGGGTTTTAGTGAGCAGGAATTGGAATGAAGTTTCTATTTTTGACTTCTGTTTCTCTTTCTTATAATATTCAAATTGGTTATTGATAGCCACGGTTGACAGAAACCCACACTGCTTTTGTGTAGCTATGAAATTTGGTCTTTTAGCCTTTTACACTTCTGACTTTATTTTACAGGTGAGCTGCGGTCTGAACGCGTGCAGTAAGTCCTGCTTTGTTGCACTGCTGGTTTTGCAGGGTCTATCCCATAACGACAGTTAAGCCTTGAACTGAGCGACGCGGAATCTTAGACCACGGCGTAGGAGTTCCAGCTTGTGAGATGGTTCGCCGCTTGTAGCATGGTTCTGTCTTGGTTAATTGCAGGTTTGTTGTTTGTGTACTTTTGTTCATGTCTTAATCCCACCTTGCTTCATGTTTGATTCTAGCAGCTTGGCATACTCGATAATGCTTCATGTACTGCAGGTGACTTCTTTTGGCTCATGTGTTGAACTTGGAAGCTAATGACACCAATGTTGAACTTGGAAGCACCATAATGGAAAAGATTCAAGGGCCAATTAAATCTCGGGATTTAGGACTAGGATTTGGATAATTCGGGTTGACTTTGGTCAAAGTTGACCAAAGTCAACATTCAGTCATAAATGCGATTTTTTTTTAAATTTCCATGTAATGAACAATGTATGATGGATTGTAATAATGTAATTGATCATTTGAATGGAATAAAACACTTTGAATGAAATTTATATGGCCATGATTTGCACTAATTGATATTTGGAATGAATTTGAACATGAGTTGTAGTGCATATGACTTGAATAGCAACTGAATAACAAATTATGGTATTGAAAATGTAATGAATTGGATGAGAAATGGGCTTGAATGAACCATCACATAATCAAACCTAAACCTCTTGAAATCAATGCACTTTAATGGATGATGTAGTGAATGATGACCAACGCTAATAAGACTTTGATGGATCATCTTAACATGGATCAATTGTCAATGAGATTGCATGAAGCCATGAAGTCTATCATGAACAGACTATGCACTAGAAGTGCCCAGATGAAATAAACACACCATGAATAGACCCTAGGCTATGAATAAGAAAATGGTCAGACGATATGCCCTGGACTTGAACTTAAATCAGAGATCATGAACAAGCAAGAGATGAACATGTGGGGCCATGAGATGAATGTTAATCAAGCCAAAGAAACACATGAATAAGTGGGCTCAGACTGGGTATTGGCCAAGCAAGTGACACCCACACACACATGATGATAAACCAATGAAATGGGGTTAGGGGACACCATGATCAGGTGAGGATCTCCAACTAAGGTTTTGCTTCACCAAAAAACTATAGTTGAATCTCCAAAGTTGATGCACATACAAAAGCTTCAAGAGATACCTCCAATTAGGGTTTAATAGTTTGAGCCACCTTCATCTGCAGAGAAAATTTAGCTTCCACCAGTTGCAAGTACAAAGCTTTGGATTCATGATGTATGTCCTTTTATATTAGAACAATGACTATGCAGGTGAAATGAAAGATATGAGGATATGCATATGACTAGGGTTAGTGATCTAGGTGAATTTTGTGAAAGGTATGGTGAATTTTGGGGTATGACACAAACCACAACATAACTTCATTTCCCTCACATAAACTCAACTTTCCACCATAACCAACACCACCAAGGTGATACTCTTGGGGATTTATGGATTTTTTTTGTTCTTCTCATTTTACTTATTTTACTATGATGTTGACTTGTTGGAAGCATTTTGCTTGAGAGAGAAGAGACTTGAGATGAGAGTTTTTTTTTAGAGGCTGGAAATGTTGTGAGGCCATATGTGAGACGAGTGGAAGGATGGAGGCAGTGCCGCCGCCATTGGCCGGCCAGCCGCCCCCTTCTGTGGGCCGCGCATTAGCTCTTTGGCAAAAGTAAGTGTTTTTTTTGTTACTGCTTTTTTGCGTGTTGTGTTTGTTTCTTTTGCTTTTGAGTGTGTTTCCTTATTTGCATTTTTTAAACAAGCATTGCCACATGTCAGATTAGGAGTGGAGGTTCTAAAATTGAGAAACAACTCTCTCTCTCTCTCTTAAATATCAGCCACCGCCCCTCCCTTTTTTTTGGATTTTTTTTGGATTTTTTTTCTTTTATTATTTTCTTAGTTTTATTATTTATATATATTAATTAAGTTTAGAGTTTTGTTGGATTGGACTCCAGGCCCAATATATTTTGATGCTTATACTCCCCATATTAGCATGCACCCCATCTTGTGATTAGTTTTTTCTTTTTTGATTAGTTTTATTGTTTGATTAATAATTGTTTATTTATTACTTATTTATTTAATCAGTTGTTTGTAATTTAATTAATCATTTGTCTCTCTAATTACTAAGTGATCATTTGATTACTATCTAGTCGATTGTGTTGCGATTTCAAAGCTTAAATTCAATTTAGCTTTCAGAAATCGCTTAAACGCATAAGTTTTGTTGTCCTACTTCTTATAGAGTGATTCCCACATGAATCTAGTTTAAGTTAGCTTAACATATAGCTAAATTCATTATTTTTTGGTTTATTTTACCTTTGTAAATGTCGTACATAATTCATCGAATTGTTGCGTTGCGATTTCGAAGATTAAATCCAATTTAGCTTTCAGAAACCGCTTAAACCGCATAGATTTTCAGAAGTTAACTCAAGTGTTAACATTGCACCAGAGTTGGATTGAGAATTGTTACAATCCCATGCTTTTGTTTCCTTAATGCCATCTCTGTTAAACTCCACCTTGTTAGTGACTGGACAATAAAGCTTATAATCACTTGTTTTGTGGTACCCAATCAGTGACATTACTTTGCTTCTACCATCCAGCTTCTTTCTAGTAGCACCTAGAACATGTTCGTAACAAACAAAACCAAATACCTTTAGATGACTCACACTTTTCTTATCTCCAATCCACTTCTCAAAAGGAACAATTTCCTTCAGCTTCTTAGTTGGACATATGTTGAGCACATATGTTGCAGTAGAGACAACTTTTACCCACAAGGTGTGAAGGAGATTCTTCTCCTTCAACGTGCTCATTGTTATATCAAGCAAAGTGTTGTTACTTTTTTCAACAAAAGCATTACGTTGAGGAGTGTATGGAGCAATAACCTCATGCTTAATTCCATTCTCCTCACATTATTTCTTGAACTCTGTAGAGTTGTACTCACCTCCACCATCAGTTCTGGGAATTTTCAACTTTTGGCCACTTTATTTTTCATCCTTCACCTTGAACTTTTGAAACTAACCAAACACCTCATGCTTAAACTTGATGAGTGATACCCATGTCATTCTTGTCAACTTATCCACAAATTAACCAAAGTACTTATTTCCTTCAAGTGAAAGTACTTCAAATGGTCCACATACATCAGAATACACTACTTCCAAATCATGTTTTGCTCTTGAAGCCACTTCTGATGCAAATGGTAATCTAGGTTGCTTGCCTTTCAAGCATATCTCACATGACTTCTCAGGTTTCACAATCTTAGAAATGTCATATACCAGCTTCTTAGAACTCAGATGCCCTAAGCTTATGAAGTTCACATGCCCCAATCTCTTGTGCCATAACTCACTGTCACCTTTAGCACCTTTTACACTAAGACATTTAGTTTCAGTTGTTTCCACATTCACCTTGAATGTTCTTTTGCTTCTCTATTCATACTACATAACTAGCTTCTGATCAGAATCATAGAACTTCAAGAGATTGTCTTTAAGATTAACTGAGAAGCCTTTCTCAATTAGCTGACCTACACTCATCAAATTGCTCTTCATGCCAAGAACATACCAAACATCCTTGATTAGAATAGTTTTTCCATTCCCCACTTTGACCTTTACATTTCCCATTCCTTCAGCATTCAAATACTTATCATCAGCACATATGATTTTTGTCCTCTTTATAGAGTCAAAATTAATCAACCATTGGTTGTTTCCAATCAGATGAT